>NC_090247.1:75796983-76011983 GCF_037325665.1 Littorina saxatilis
CATCCACAGCTACGGCACAATACCAATTCTTTCTTTATTTTGGTGTTTAACGTCGGTTTTCAACCATGAAGGTATATCGCGACAGGGAAAGGAGGAAGATGGGATAGAGCCACTTGTCAATTGTTTCTTGTTCACAAAAGCACTAATAAAAAATTTGCTCCAGGGGCTTGCAACGTAGTACAATATATTACCTTTCTGGGAGAATGCAAGTTTCCAGTACAAAGGACTTAACATTTCTTACATACTGCTTGACTAAAATCTTTACAAAAATTGACTATATTCTATACAAGAAACACTTAACAAGGGCAAAAAGAGAAACAGAATCCGTTAGTCGCCTCTTACGACATGCTGGGGAGCATCGGGTAAATTCTTCCCCCTAACCCGCAGGGGGTCATCCACAGCTAAGGCACAATACCAATGCCAGTGTTTAAAACAACAGAGCTAAATAAACATGACAGATGGAATTTCCCTTATTTACCCCTGAAAAACGACACAAACAAACAAACTAACAATGCAGAATGATACGAATAACGAAAAACTACTTCAAAGACTGACCTCTGTCGAGGGAAGCCCTGTTCAGAATGAGAGCGTCCTCAATGTCGTAGCCGCTGTAACTCATGACGGCCACCGTCGCGTTCTGTCCTGCTGGCAGCTTGTCAAAGTCAATCAGCTCGATGGTCTGCAACACAGTCCCATACATAGCGATTGAACCCCAATATGACGTCAGAGACCATCTTTTATTTAGGCAGCGGGCTGAGACTTCGAAAGAGTGCCTGTTTGTGTACGGTCAATTGTATAAAAAAGGAATTCTAATAAAAATGGATTCAAACAGAAATGTCATCTTTATTTTTGACCAAAACATGACATTTGACACAGATCTGTACGGTCATTGTTCTCTGAGACCAGCTAGGGGTCGGGTTGAACTATGACTGTAGAAATCAATGTCAAATGTGATATTTCGTCAAAAATACAAAGAACACATGATGTACATCTTTGACGTTCAGCTGCATGTTATGGGACATGCGCACGTGATTTATTACTTGCTTTTAATAATTTAGGCCAGTAGAACAGAACAACAAAGGACACAAAGAGTTGCTGTCACAGCTTCTTTGTCCCATCTAAAGACTACACTGTGCCAACATTGCCCAGACACAGCCAAGATCTTCAGGACCAGTGTTGGAGTGATACAGTGGAACATTGCCCAGACACAGCCAAGATCTTCAGGACCAGTGTTGGAGTGATACAGTGGAACCCCCTTCTAAGACATCCAAAAGTCTAAGAAAATCAGGTTTTTAAAAGGAGGGAGTCTTAGAATGGGGGTCAATTTACATAGCTTATGACCAGAAAGTCTCAAAAAGTAAGGTCCTAAATGGGGGGTTCTACCGTACCTATGTCATAACGCTACAAAATCAAACACACACCCAAAAAAACTTTGAACAAGCCCCAAAATGAATGATAAACTGTGCACGCCAGTATTGCAGCCTATGTATGCAGAAGACACAAAGTGACAGGAAAGTGAACAAAACAAGAAATGTGACACTTTCTCTGACCTTTGACTTGACAAGCGGTGCGTGAGGGTAGGCCAGCAGATACATCAGGGTGTCGATACGGTTTCTCTGGTTGTAGCCGATTGTGCCTGCAGCATAGCAAAGTGTATTACTCTAGTGTCACACACAAACATCATCTCATTGTTAGAAACGCTCAAAATTTCTATCCCATAAAGTATAAGTGAAGTCAAACTTTGAACAAATATAAACACACTAGATGATTACCCGCTTCGCCGGGTGGATCGCGAGACAGAGTATGCAGCATGGCGGTTCGCCAGCTTCGCCGGCTTAGAGCACATGTTGACGTGATTGACGCCACACGAAGGAAGGGAGATAAACGCGCAAAACACTGGAGAAGATAAGGAAGAGTTAGTGGAAATGGATCTACAGAAAAACCAAAATCGGTTCACCGCGCCGCGCTAAGAGCACGCGTTGAAAATTTTCATCGACCAGATTGTGTCCGGGGTCTACTTGAATATGCCCACCAAATTTGAAGCAGATCCATCAAGAATTTTGGCCGTGCATCGCGAAGTGACAGACAGACACACACACACAAGCCGTATATAGATATAGATAGATGCCACAGCAGTCATTATGTTTAAATATCAACAGACAGCAAACCATGATCTCTTTCTTTTCCCTCTGTGCACTTGTTCAAACTACACGGTGGACCTCCACTCAAGGGTCATGATGCTTGCACACACAACCATAATTATGTGAGACGATGACTCTCCATGACATTGTTGCGCGCTTGTTGGTTTGTTTTGCACATTGCACTAATAGGATGTGTGCCTGTATGATCACGTGATCACGTGAGACCGCGAGACTTGTGAAAGATCTCGGCAGTCGAGCGGGAACCTTTGCGAAGTAAAGAACAAGAAATGATTTCGCTTGCTCGACTCACTTTGATTGCATTTGACTGAGAAGCATTCACCAACCAACAACCACCAGAACAAATAGAACAACAACACCACAAATGGCGTCGTCGACACATACACACAGGCATAGTCTTCTTCTTCATCGTTCATGGGCTAGAACTCATTTTTTGCACGAGTGAGTTTTTACAGGTTTGACAGTTTTTAACCCGCCATTCAGGCAACCATACGTCACTTTCGGGGGATGCATGTCGTGTTTCTATAACCCACGGAACTCGACATGGATCACAGGCACTTGGTCTTGTGCTTGCGTGTAAACACGAAGGGGGATAAGGCACTAGCAGGTCTGCACATAACTTGACCTGGGAGATAAACAAAATCTCCACCTTTAAGCCACGAGATGTGGCCAGGATTTGAACACTCCACCTTCCACATGGGAGGCTGATGTCTCATCCACTAGGCCACTGCGCCTGTCACATAGACATACAAAACTAGTGGCAAACAGACTGAAAGGCAAAGACACACAAATGCACAAAGAGCCCAAATAACCAGTAAATGCAAATCCTACCCATGGCCTGCTTGCCCATGGCACACTGGTATGTGTTGCGTGGGGACTGGTTGTGGTGGGGGTAGGGGATGAGGCCCGCACACACGCCCAGGATGGTGAACGGCTCAATTTCCAGGTGCGTCGTCAACCTGCAGGGACAAGCAAGAGTGAAAATACAGTGGAACCCCCCTTTAAAGACCTCTAAATATCAGAGAGAACCAGGATTCTTTGAGGTGCTCGTTGTGGGAAAGGTGGTCATTATCAAGAGGTGGTTCCTGGGCAGGTGTGACTGTACTACCACATTGTGACTTTCACCTCAATAGAAGATATATCTGTTGCACCTAATGTCTTGCTTTGACTCGCTGCCCTACAGGCCAACCAGCACAATGGGCAGTAAGTAAGTACCTTAGTTGTCTTGCTTTGACTCGCTGCCCTACAGGCCAACCAGCACAATGGGCAGTAAGTAAGTACCTTAGTTGTCTTGCTTTGACTGATTTACCATACTGACATGCCACTTCATTCATGCCAATGACACTCGACCACACGGTAAGACACTGGGAAAAAAGTCCCACCATAACAATTTTGTTTCCTAATGTGATAAAATTACTAAATCTGGAGGCTTTTTTTCTCAATCAGATAATGAGAGAGACAATCTGTGTTGTGTAGCCACTCACTGAGTGGTATTGGTGTGGGGTTGGGTGTGGGGTTAGGTAGGAGTGGTCGCTTGGGGGGGGGGGGACAACTGTGTTGTGTGGCCACTCACTGAGTGATGTTGGTGTGGGGTTGGGTGTGGGGTTAGGTGTGGAGTGGTGACTTGGGGGGGGGACAACTGTGTTGTGTGGCCACTCACTGAGTGATATTGGTGTGGGGTTGGGTGTGGGGTTGGGTAGAAGTGGTGGTGGGGGGGGGGGGGACAACTGTGTTGTGTGGCCACTCACTGAGAGATGTTGTACTCGTAGAGAGCCACCATGCAGTCGTTCTCCTCGTTGACATCCAGGTACTCCACCAGACCCTCGTGCAGAAAGTCCTCAAAGCTCCTGCAACAGTCACACACTGTTAGTACATGCACACTCACACTACTCCACTGTTAGTACATACACACTCACACTACTCCACTGTTAGTACATACACACTCACACTACTCCACTGTTAGTACATACACACTCACACTACTCCACTGTTAGTACATACACACTCACACTACTCCACTGTTAGTACATACACACTCATACTACTCCACTGTTTAGTACATACACACTCACACTACTCCACTATTAGTACATACACACTCATACTTTTCCACTGTTAGTACATACACACTCATACTTCTCCTCTGTTAGTACATACACACTCATACTACTCCACTGTTAGTACATACACACTCATACTACTCTACTATGAAGCAACAGTTATAGAATGCTTACTGTGTTGCGTGAATGACTGCCTTGAGCGACAATACAAGGTTGTCGTCACCAAGACTGAGACTGGTCTTTTTTGCACAGAATCAAATGACGACATTTATAACAAATGACGTCATTATCAAGATTGGTACATAACGTATTATTGTGCATAATTTCTTTGTGATCCGTTGTGTTTTCGTAAAGATACAGTGTATTTAGTCATGTAAGCGAGAGACACTGGCCTAAAAAATGGCGGCAAAAAGCACATTTTCAGAGAAGGATTTTCGATCCTACATCAAAATAAGAACAGCACTTGGTAAAACGGCCGGTGACATACTTGAAGAGCTGAGAACTGTAAGCCCAGGCACAGCACCATCTCGCGCGACAGTTTTTCGGTGGGCAAAGCATTTCTCAACAGGGAAAACGTCTGTGGAAGATGCAAGGGGAAAAGTGAAGAAACCACCTGTAACCGACAATAAAATGGTGTCCCATGTGCAACGGTTAGTTGATGAAGATCCCCGAGTGAGCAGTCATTTTATCGCCGAAACACTGGACATTTCGTCGTCGTCTGTCTTGAGAATTTTAAAACACAAACTTGGATACGCAAAGGTGTGCGCGCGATGGGTACCACATTTCCTCACTGAAGAGAACAAGAGGTGTAGGGTTATGTTTGACCAACGGCTACTCAAGATATACGACGGATGTGATCAAAAACGCTTGGATGAGATCGTGACTGGAGACGAAACTTGGGTGTACTTCTTTGAGCCAAAAAGAAAAGCTCAAAACAAAGCATGGATAAAAAAAGGTGCCAATGCCCCTCGGATCGTGCGAAAAAGTCGCTCCGGCAAGAAGGTTTTATACACAATATTTTATAACACAAAGGGCGTCATTTTTCAAAAACCACGCGAAAAAGGCAGAAGCATCATTGGGGTGTACAACAAGGAAAAAGTTCTTGCTGGCATCGTTCGTTACTACAAGAGAGCCAGACCAACTACAGGATTGAAAGGGATCAAATTACTTCATGATAACGCACCTGCTCACAAATCCAAGGTGGTGAAAGAGTACCTGGAGGAAGAAAACTTTGAAACTTTGCCACATCCTCCCTACTCTCCTGATCTTGCACCCTGTGACTTTTTTTTGTTTCCTCATCTGAAAAGACAATTGGCTGGGCGTCGATTTGACAGTCGATCAGCCCTCGGATCGGCTGTTTTCCAGTGTCTGAACCAGGTGCCAAAAAACGACTTCAAACGGTCATTTCTTGACTGGGTCCAACGACTTAAACTGTGTGTAGCCGCTAAGGGAGAATACTTCGAGGGTTTGAAATAAAAAACAACTGCATCATCTAAAGATTTCCCGGTTTTTGAGACCAGTCTCAGTCTTGGTGATGACAACCTTGTACCATGACAACTTGTATGATTGCATGTTTGTTTCATGAATGATCAAATTATCAACAAGTCTGCACCACTTAACTTGTGCAAAACATACAGCATGTACCCGACACTTAGGGAAATTTACAGACCTTCAACGCCAAACAGCTTCAATGCGTATCAACTGAAGAAGCATCACCAATTCATGAACAAAGGTAACTTTATTTGGCAATACAGTGGAACCCCCTTTATGGACCCTCCAATGAAGACTCCCTCCATTTTAAGACCTTGTTTTCTCAGACTTTCTGTTCAGAACCTCTGTAATCTTACCCTCCTTTTTAAGACCGGATTTTCTCCGATTGTTGGAGATGTTAAGAGGGGGGTTCCACTGCAGTCCCATCCTAACCCTGTGACCACTGCAGTCCCGTCCTAACCCTGTGACCACTGCAGTCCCGTCCTAACCCTGTGACCACTGCAGTCCCATCCTAACCCTGTGACCTCTGCAGTCCCATCCTAACCCTGTGACCACTGCAGTCCCGTCCTAACCCTGTGACCACTGCAGTCCCGTCCTAACCCTGTGACCACTGCAGTCCCGTCCTAACCCTGTGACCACTGCAGTCCCGTCCTAACCCTGTGACCACTGCAGTCCCGTCCTAACCCTGTGACCACTGCAGTCCCATCCTAACCCTGTGACCACTGCAGTCCCATCCTAACCCTGTGACCACTGCAGTCCCGTCCTAACCCTGTGACCACTGCAGTCCCATCCTAACCCTGTGACCACTGCAGTCCCGTCCTAACCCTGTGACCACTGCAGTCCCGTCCTAACCCTGTGACCACTGCAGTCCCGTCCTAACCCTGTGACCACTGCAGTCCCACCTAACCCTGTGACCACTGCAGTCCCATCCTAACCCTTTGACCACTGCAGTCCCATCCTAACCCTGTGACTACTGCAGTCCCGTCCTAACCCTGTGACCACTGCAGTCCCGTCCTAACCCTGTGACCACTGCAGTCCCATCCTAACCCTGTGACCACTGCAGTCCCGTCCTAACCCTGTGACCACTGCAGTCCCATCCTAACCCTGTGACCACTGCAGTCCCATCCTAACCCTGTGACCACTGCAGTCCCATCCTAACCCTGTGACCACTGCAGTCCCGTCCTAACCCTGTGACCACTGCAGTCCCATCCTAACCCTGTGACCACTGCAGTCCCATCCTAACCCTGTGACCACTGCAGTCCCATCCTAACCCTGTGACCACTGCAGTCCCATCCTAACCCTGTGACCACTGCAGTCCCATCCTAACCCTGTGACCACTGCAGTCCCATCCTAACCCTGTGACCACTGCAGTCCCATCCTAACCCTGTGACCACTGCAGTCCCGTCCTAACCCTGTGACCACTGCAGTCCCGTCCTAACCCTGTGACCACTGCAGTCCCGTCCTAACCCTGAGACCACTGCAGTCCCATCCTAACCCTGTGACCACTGCAGTCCCATCCTAACCCTGTGACCACTGCAGTCCCGTCCTAACCCTGTGACCACTGCAGTCCCGTCCTAACCCTGTGACCACTGCAGTTCCATCCTAACCCTGTGACCACTGAGAAAAGAAAACAGGCTTTAAACTCACCTCAAACCTTGTGACAGCTCATCAATGTGCTTGGACGTCACAAACGGCCGCTTGTTTTTTACGATGATGTAGGGTCTGGAAAAAAGTTCAAGCTATTGTATCTCATTGATAAACAAGACTACAGCTCACACATGTGCACACATACACACACATATGTGTGCACACACACACACACACACACACACACACACACACCCTCCCCCGTCCTCACACACACACACACACAATCTCTCTTTCTCCGAGTCTCAAGTCACACCAACACAGTCATGGACACGCCGAGACACAAGCGCTCACCTGCAAACTCTCCCTCCATCAGAAGCAATGTAGACACAAGCGCTCACCTGCAAACTCTCCCTCCATCAGAAGCAATGTAGACACCAGCGCTCACCTGCAAACTCTCCCTCCATCAGAAGCAATGTAGACACCAGCGCTCACCTGCAAACTCTCCCTCCATCAGAAGCAATGTAGACACCAGCGCTCACCTGCAAACTCTCCCTCCATCAGAAGCAATGTAGACACAAGCGCTCACCTGCAAACTCTCCCTCCATCAGAAGCAATGTAGACACAAGCGCTCACCTGCAAACTCTCCCTCCATCAGAAGCAATGTAGACACAAGCGCTCACCTGCAAACTCTCCCTCCATCAGAAGCAATGTAGACACAGCGGTGGGAATGGTTGGGAAAGACGGAGACAAACTCGCTGATGTAGCCAGCCCGCCGCATCAATCGGAATGTGTTGACCAGTTTCTTGTAGTCACGAATCACGCCAAGAATGTTGCCTGAAATCATCCAACAAAGTTACATATGACAGCTAAAGTAAGGTCTAGAAAGTTCAAAAGATTCCACAAGGAGAGAAAATAAACAAATTCCTAGCAATTTAATTTTGTTTGTTTCAAAGCTGAACATTTATGTTTTTGAATGGTAAGTGTAACTTGAATAAAATGTTCAAAACAGGTTGCAAATGTGTTTGTGCGTGCGTGGGTATGTGTGAGTGTTGCAATGATGGTGAGGCCTTGGTTTCCACGTTAGTGTATAAACTTTCATATTCATTTACCATTCTAGTTGAGCAACAAAACACGCACGTCATTTGAGATGCAAGACAAGAAATGAATGAAGATGCACATTACAAAAAAGTACTACAGTCAAACTTGTTTATAACAACCACCCAAGGGACAGTCAAACTTGTTTATAACAACCACCCAAGGGACAGACTATACTTTGTATAACGACCACCTAAAGGACAGACTATACTTGGTATAACGACCACCTAAAGGACAGACTATACTTGGTATAACGACCACCTAAAGGACAGACTATACTTGGTATAACGACCACCTAAAGGACAGACTATACTTGGTATAACGACCACCTAAAGGACAGACTATACTTGGTATACCGACCACCTAAAGGACAGACTATACTTTGTATAACGACCACCTAAAGGACCGACTATACTTTGTATAACGACCACCTAAAGGACAGACTATACTTGGTATAACGACCACCTAAAGGACCGACTATACTTTGTATAACGACCACCTAAAGGACAGACTATACTTTGTATAACGACCACCTAAAGGACCGACTATACTTTGTATAACGACCACCTAAAGGACAGACTATACTTGGTATAACGACCACCTAAAGGACAGACTATACTTTGTATAACGACCGCCTAAAGGACAGACTATACTTTGTATAATGACCGCCTAAAGGACAGACTATACTTGGTATAACGACCACCTAAAGGACAGACTATACTTGGTATAACGACCACCTAAAGGACAGACTATACTTGGTATAACGACCACCTAAAGGACAGACTATACTTGGTATAACGACCACCTAAAGGACAGACTATACTTGGTATACCGACCACCTAAAGGACAGACTATACTTTGTATAACGACCACCTAAAGGACCGACTATACTTTGTATAACGACCACCTAAAGGACAGACTATACTTGGTATAACGACCACCTAAAGGACCGACTATACTTTGTATAACGACCACCTAAAGGACAGACTATACTTTGTATAACGACCACCTAAAGGACCGACTATACTTTGTATAACGACCACCTAAAGGACAGACTATACTTGGTATAACGACCACCTAAAGGACAGACTATACTTTGTATAACGACCGCCTAAAGGACAGACTATACTTTGTATAACGACCGCCTAAAGGACAGACTATACTTGGTATAACGACCACCTAAAGGACAGACTATACTTTGTATAACGACCACCTAAAGGACAGACTATACTTTGTATAACGACCACCTAAAGGACAGACTATACTTGGTATAACGACCACCTAAAGGACAGACTATACTTTGTATAACGACCGCCTAAAGGACAGACTATACTTTGTATAACGACCGCCTAAAGGACAGACTATACTTGGTATAACGACCACCTAAAGGACAGACTATACTTTGTATAACAACCACCTAAAGGACAGACTATACTTGGTATAACGACCACCTAAAGGACAGACTATACTTTGTATAACGACCGCCTAAAGGACAGACTATACTTTGTATAATGACCGCCTAAAGGACAGACTATACTTTGTATAACGACCACCTAAAGGACAGACTATACTTTGTATAACGACCGCCTAAAGGACAGACTATACTTTGTATAATGACCGCCTAAAGGACAGACTATACTTGGTATAACGACCACCTAAAGGACAGACTATACTTTGTATAATGACCGCCTAAAGGACAGACTATACTTTGTATAACGACCGCCTAAAGGACCGACCAAAAGTGGTCGTTATTTTGTTTGTTTGTTTATTTGTTGCTTAACGTCCAGCCGACTACGCAGAGCCATATCAGGACGAGGAAGGGGGGGGATGAAGGGGGCCACTTGTCAAGCGATTCCTGTTTACAAATGCACTAACCCATTACTTGTGTCCCAGCAGGCTTTAGTAAAACTAAATTAATACCTATTGGAAGATTACCAGTTTCCAGTATGTTAAAATAGGCTTAACCTATCTACTGCTGGACTTACATCAGAACACTAACAGATTAAACTATACATGAATCGCGAGACAAGCGGAAAGAGAAGAGATTTTTGGAAAAAATACAGGTGAATGAGCAAGAAGGCAGAAAAAAGAAAAGAATTCATGAAGAAAAAGAGAGCATGACAGGAAAGAGGAACCAAAAATCTACCTAACAGCAAACTAGAAAGCTCCTGCGGTTCCAAAAACAGGAGGGGCCTTTAATTTCATAACCGCAGTGCCCCACTGCGGGAAGTGGTCGTTATAGACAGGTGGTTGCAATGGAAAGACGAATATATAGAATAACAAGGGCAAAGCCCATACGACTCACATGCTTGACCTTGACCTTTACATGACCTTGACCTTCAGGGTCAAGGTCAAATAACTAAACCTAGCAATGACATCATACACTAAGAACTGCTTTACACATTTTCCTACCAAAATACATGTGACCTTGACCCAAGGTCAAGGTCATCCAAGGTCATGCAACACAAAGCTGTTAATTCAAGACATAGGAAGTACAATGGTGCTTATTGGCTCTTTCTACCATGAGATATGGTCACTTTTAGTGGTTCACTACCTTATTTTGGTCACATTTCATAAGGGTCAAAGTGACCTTGACCTTGATCATATGTGACCAAATGTGTCTCATGATGAAAGCATAACATGTGCCCCACATAATTTTAAGTTTGAAACAGTTATCTTCCATAGTTCAGGGTCAAGGTCACTTCAAAATATGTATACAATCCAACTTTGAAGAGCTCCTGTGACCTTGACCTTGAAGCAAGGTAAACCAAACTGGTATCAAAAGATGGGGCTTACTTTGCCCTATATATCATATATAGGTGAGGTATTCAATCTCAAAAACTTCAGAGAAAATGGGAAAAATGTGAAAAATAGCTGTTTTTTAGACAACATGTATGGCCCCTGCGACCTTGACCTTGAAGCAAGGTCAAGATGCTATGTATGATTTTGGGGCCTTGTCATCATACACCATCTTGCCAAATTTGGTACTGATAGACTGAATAGTGTCCAAGAAATATCCAACGTTAAAGTTTTCCGGACGGACGGACGGACGGACGTCCGGACGGACGACTCGGGTGAGTACATAGACTCACTTTTGCTTCGCATGTGAGTCAAAAACTTTTGTGGGATCTTTGGTATGGTTGTTTTGGACAGATGGTCGCTTTCAAGAGGTTGTCACAAGGGTAGGTTTGACTGTACTACTAACAAAGCTCAGACGATATCCGTGGCAAAACAACCAAGCTACGGTACCATTGAGGAAGACGATGTAGTAGTAAGGGGAAGAGAACTCCTCCCCACACAGCAGCAGGATGTCCTCCACCCCCATGCTGTAGGCAAGCTGTCTGAGTGGAGCCTCATCCTGGTCCGTGGTGATGTGGGTCATCAGGGCCAGGTTCTTCACCAGGCCGCACGCCTAGCATGGAAAACACTCACATTGACACACCATGAACCATGGAGAAAGAAATTTTTTCCTCTTCAGGTTCACACAGAAGGTGACCTTTGAGATCAAAGAAATCTCACCCTCAATCCACCAGAAGCAGCTGGGATTCGAACCCTTCAAATAGAAAGCCGGCGTCTTAACCACTAGGGCATCATGCACGTAAGACAATGAATGTTAGGCGCTGTGTCCTTGTCTTAGTAGGGTTCTTTGCCAGGACACACGCCCAACAAGTTAACTTCAGAGCACTCACACTCACACTTAGTAGGGTTCTTTGCCAGGACACACGCCCAACAAGTTAACTTCAGAGCACTCACACTCACACTTAGTAGGGTTCTTTGCCAGGACACACGCCCAACAAGTTGACTTCAGAGCACTCACACTCACACTTAGTTGGGTTCTTTGCCAGGACACACGCCCAACAAGTTGACTTCAGAGCACTCACACTCACACTTAGTTGGGTTCTTTGCCAGGACACACGCCCAACAAGTTGACTTCAGAGCACTCACACTCACACTTAGTAGGGTTCTTTGCCAGGACACACGCCCAACAAGTTGACTTCAGAGCACTCACACTCACACTTAGCAGGGTTCTTTGCCAGGACACACGCCCAACAAGTTAACTTCAGAGCACTCACACTCACACTTAGTAGGGTTCTTTGCCAGGACACACGCCCAACAAGTTAACTTCAGAGCACTCACACTCACACTTAGTAGGGTTCTTTGCCAGGACACACGCCCAACAAGTTAACTTCAGAGCACTCACACTCACACTTAGTAGGGTTCTTTGCCAGGACACACGCCCAACAAGTTGACTTCAGAGCACTCACACTCACACTTAGTAGGGTTCTTTGCCAGGACACACGCCCAACAAGTTGACTTCAGAGCACTCACACTCACACTTAGTAGGGTTCTTTGCCAGGACACACGCCCAACAAGTTAACTTCAGAGCACTCACACTCACACTTAGTAGGGTTCTTTGCCAGGACACACGCCCAACAAGTTAACTTCAGAGCACTCACACTCACACTTAGTAGGGTTCTTTGCCAGGACACACGCCCAACAAGTTGACTTCAGAGCACTCACACTCACACTTAGTAGGGTTCTTTGCCAGGACACACGCCCAACAAGTTGACTTCAGAGCACTCACACTCACACTTAGTAGGGTTCTTTGCCAGGACACACGCCCAACAAGTTGACTTCAGAGCACTCACACTCACACTTAGTAGGGTTCTTTGCCAGGACACACGCCCAACAAGTTAACTTCAGAGCACTCACACTCACACTTAGTAGGGTTCTTTGCCAGGACACACGCCCAACAAGTTAACTTCAGAGCACTCACACTCACACTTACTAGGGTTCTTTGCCAGGACACACGCCCAACAAGTTAACTTCAGAGCACTCACACTCACACTTAGTAGGGTTCTTTGCCAGGACACACGCCCAACAAGTTGACTTCAGAGCACTCACACTCACACATAGTAGGGTTCTTTGCCAGGACACACGCCCAACAAGTTGACTTCAGAGCACTCACACTCACACTTAGTTGGGTTCTTTGCCAGGACACACGCCCAACAAGTTGACTTCAGAGCACTCACACTCACACTTAGTAGGGTTCTTTGCCAGGACACACGCCCAACAAGTTGACTTCAGAGCACTCACACTCACACTTAGCAGGGTTCTTTGCCAGGACACACGCCCAACAAGTTAACTTCAGAGCACTCACACTCACACTTAGTAGGGTTCTTTGCCAGGACACACGCCCAACAAGTTAACTTCAGAGCACTCACACTCACACTTAGTAGGGTTCTTTGCCAGGACACACGCCCAACAAGTTAACTTCAGAGCACTCACACTCACACTTAGTAGGGTTCTTTGCCAGGACACACGCCCAACAAGTTGACTTCAGAGCACTCACACTCACACTTAGTAGGGTTCTTTGCCAGGACACACGCCCAACAAGTTGACTTCAGAGCACTCACACTCACACTTAGTAGGGTTCTTTGCCAGGACACACGCCCAACAAGTTGACTTCAGAGCACTCACACTCACACTTAGAAGGGTTCTTTGCCAGGACACACGCCCAACAAGTTGACTTCAGAGCACTCACACTCACACTTAGCAGGGTTCTTTGCCAGGACACACGCCCAACAAGTTGACTTCAGAGCACTCACACTCACACTTAGTAGGGTTCTTTGCCAGGACACACGCCCAACAAGTTGACTTCAGAGCACTCACACTCACACTTAGTAGGGTTCTTTGCCAGGACACACGCCCAACAAGTTGACTTCAGAGCACTCACACTCACACTTAGCAGGGTTCTTTGCCAGGACACACGCCCAACAAGTTGACTTCAGAGCACTCACACTCACACTTAGTAGGGTTCTTTGCCAGGACACACGCCCAACAAGTTGACTTCACAGCACTCACACTCACACTTAGTAGGGGTCTTTGCCAGGACACACGCCCAACAAGTTGACTTCAGAGCACTCACACTCACACTTAGTAGGGTTCTTTGCCAGGACACATGCCCAACAAGTTGACTTCAGAGCACTCACACTCACACTTAGTAGGGTTCTTTGCCAGGACACACGCCCAACAAGTTGACTTCAGAGCACTCACACTCACACTTAGCAGGGTTCTTTGCCAGGACACACGCCCAACAAGTTGACTTCACAGCACTCACACTCACACTTAGTAGGGGTCTTTGCCAGGACACACGCCCAACAAGTTGACTTCAGAGCACTCACACTCACACTTAGTAGGGTTCTTTGCCAGGACACACGCCCAACAAGTTGACTTCAGAGCACTCACACTCACACTTAGCAGGGTTCTTTGCCAGGACACACGCCCAACAAGTTGACTTCACAGCACTCACACTCACACTTAGTAGGGTTCTTTGCCAGGACACACGCCCAACAAGTTGACTTCACAGCACTCACACTCACACTTAGTAGGGTTCTTTGCCAGGACACACGCCCAACAAGTTGACTTCAGAGCACTCACACTCACACTTAGTAGGGTTCTTTGCCAGGACACACGCCCAACAAGTTAACTTCACAGCACTCACACTCACACTTAGTAGGGTTCTTTGCCAGGACACACGCCCAACAAGTTAACTTCACAGCACTCACACTCACACTTAGTAGGGTTCTTTGCCAGGACACACGCCCAACAAGTTGACTTCACAGCACTCACACTCACACTTAGTAGGGTTCTTTGCCAGGACACACGCCCAACAAGTTAACTTCAGAGCACTCACACTCACACTTAGTAGGGTTCTTTGCCAGGACACACGCCCAACAAGTTAACTTCACAGCACTCACACTGAATCCAGGCGGGGACAGACACAGGTCAACTTTATGTGCAGACTCAGAGATTATAGCCATGTCTCACCCCCATGTCACCGCAGTGGCACGTAAAAGACCTTGGTCATTCTGCCATAAGTGCAGGTGATTGATTACACCTAAATAAGCACACACCTAGGTAGTGCCAGCTTCCCACTGGGAGGAAGCGACCCCAATTTCCCAGCACTGGGAAAATAAAGTAAATGAAATGAAAAGCATGAACTGCTCTTTTTATGGTAATATTAGAACAATAGTATTTCACCAATCTCACACCGACAATAACTACAGCAACAAAAGATGCAATTCTAAATGATGAAGAGCAATACAGACCTCGCCTTCGGGTGTGTCGGAGGGACACAACATCCCCCACTGGGACGGCTGCAGGGACCGGGGACCGCTCACTTTGCGCGTCTTCTCAAACTGTCACACACACAGGGAACAATATTAGAGATTGGCTCAGCCTTTACATCAACAAAGGCATTCAGATGTTTATCCCAATACATAAGTTGTATTACTACAACTGTATTACTACTACTAATAATGTGAGTAAATAAAATGTGAACCACTAAGTATTTATGTACACCCCACGTTCATCTACCAATGACAATTCACTGATGCAACAATGAATAGATCTCAATTCCAACATTAAAATATAAACTTATAACAACACAACATTTTTCATAAACACTTTCGTCGCCAAGGACAAAATCAGATCAGTGAAAACAACATTTTAACTGTTCTAACTTTCACTCATCTATCAATATAAGTCTGACTGTTTTGAATAGTATACAGTGAAACCACCTTTCTAGACATCCCCCCCCCCCCCCCCCCCCCCACCTTTACTTTTCAGAAAGGGGCAGTGTATGGTTCCACTGTACTATCACAATGTTCTATCCTCTCGGCCAGGCCTGTGTGAAGCTTGTTTCCATGACGATGTTTACCTGGCTGTTAACGCGAGTCATCATGCCCAGAGCTGAGATGTACGACAGACGAGACAACACCTGAGTGATCCCACCTCGCTCCATCTTGAAACGCTTGATGGTCCAGTTGCCCTGAAAATCAAACACCACAACTCTCTGACGATCGATTGGACTTTTCTCTTCAGATTTAATCAACGAGTCACTGTCTCAAAGATAAACCCAATAAACAACATGCCAGAGCATGTTACATAAGACAATTTATTGTCCATTCAATTAAACAATGGACGGAACAATATTTACACCAGGGAGAAGACAATACAATGAGAGAGAGAGAGAGAGAGAGAGAGAGAGAGAGAGAGAGAGAGAGAGAGAGAGAGAGAGAGAGAGAAAGAGAGAGAGAAATAGAGAGAGGAGAGAGAGAGAGAGAGGGGGGAGAGAGGGGGGGGGGGGGGGGGGGGGGAGAAGAAGGCCTCACTGTGGAGATGGCGTTGACCAGCCCATTGGTGATCTGATCTTGACGCATCTGACGCACAATGTCAAACTGGGCGGCTCTTGGTTTGGGGATGGTCATGTCTGCTATCTTCTTCAGCTGGAACACAAGGACATCAACATTCACATTCCTCTTGTCTAAAGGCACACTCCTTCTTGTCTTGTGAAGATGTAAGGCAATCAAAAATATGTTAGTTTCCGTTGACAAGGCCAAAACATTAGGGTTGGTCAGTAACTTTTAACACAAAATTGTTATATTGAAGTTTCTTTTTTATTTGCACAGGCCCATGTGGCTTTGTGCGAGCTGAGTCCCCTGGATGTTTTAGAAGAATAACTTTCCTAGTTAAGTCTGTAAAATTGGGTTTTGTCATTTTTGGCTCACGTAAGTGTAGCCTATGCGATGCTAACTTTTGTCTGTCTGTGCGTGCGTGCGTATGTATGTATGTATGTATGTCTGTCTGTGGTAGAAACTTTAACATTTGACTGAACACCGAAATACTAATTTTGCCTGGTTATTATTTGAGCAACAGCTTCAAAATATTGAAGCAATGATCAACATTTCGTCGGCACGTATGTAGTTAAAGTGTGTATCCAAAGAAAACGGGTTGTGGGGGGTTTTTGGGGGGGGTAAAAACAGGTGACTGGTTTGTGTCGTGTGTGGTATGTAGACCAGGTCAGGGGTCAAGGTTAGGTCAGATCGCGTGAAGGATTGTGGTATAGATACAGTTATCACCGAGCTGCAGTTCGCCGATTCGGAGAAGACGATTTCACATTGTTCGGTTTCGTAGCTCCAGAAAAATAGATAAAGAAGATACCAAAGGAGATTTCCTACAGGTTAATCTGCACAGCGTGTTTCCAGTGTCTGCGCGAGGAAGCGCTGTCGAAAGCGCAGTGTCGATCTGGCCATCTGGCAGTCGTGTCCCCGTAAGTAGGCTACAGACAGACAGATCTAGATCTAGTGTCTCGCACTCTTGCACCGTGTCACATATGCTTACTGTGTGTGTGAATGTGTGACGGAGTGATTGAGTTTGTGTTACTGTTTGTCGATTTCTTACGGGAGCCTTGAAGGCTTCGCCTCTTGTTAATGATTGTTTTTAAGAGTAAAAAAATGTTCTAGGGTGGAAAGAAAAAGTAGAGACAGTCAGGGAATTGGAAACAATTTTTTTCTTGGCCTACTCATGTAATGTACACAGTGCTTTCAACAAAATGCTGGCCTAGCTACAAGCACGCTCACCTCAGCGTTGAACTTCTTGAAGAGATCCTCAAAGAGAAGCGATAGCAGCTGCCCGGCCAGTTCCAGACGCTTGTTGCCATAGTAATCACTGTCGTCCTCACCGATCTTCTTGTTCATGGCCAGGATAATTCGGCGAATCATCAGGGCCATGTACGTGGCTTTGATCTTGAAATTCCAGTCTGGTACCTGCAGACAGACAGAAACATAATTCTGTGTGACAAAAACCATTATCAACTCCAAGATATACATACAGTACACTGACAACTAACAAATCCACATGTAATTATTTGGATTTTACACGAAGGTGTAAGGAGATTTGTGTGGCTGGATGGGTCCCAGTCTGTAGCAGATACATTTATGCTACTCTGTGCATATCGCTTTTTAGTAACGAGTATAAAACACCAATCAGGGGCTTCCATCTGTTTTGTGTTGGAATGCGCAAGGAAAACATCTGTTTGTTTTCATTTTCAGTGGAACTTAAGAGTGTAAGGTTTTATTGTGTTGTTTTCCTGATTTGGTGTGGTCTGGACGAGTTATCTTTAGTGTGCATCCGATTGTCTTGAGTGTATTTGTCTCTCCTATCTATCCATACATCCACACAAAAGGCGGGTGGTGACTGATGCCAGATTTACGGGCACGTGTGCGAGGTGTGACTAAAGGCATGTGTGGTGACTGATGCCAGACTTACGGGCACGTGTGTGAGGTGTGACTAAAGGCGTGTGTGGTGACTGATGCCAGATTTCCGGGCACGTGTGCGAGGTGTGACTAAAGGCGGGTGGTGACTGATGCCAGATTTACGGGCACGTGTGTGAGGTGTGACTAAAGGCATGTGTGGTGACTGATGCCAGACTTACGGGCACGTGTGCGAGGTGTGACTAAAGGCATGTGTGGTGACTGATGCCAGACTTACGGGCACGTGTGCGAGGTGTGACTAAAGGCGTGTGTGGTGACTGATGCCAGATTTACGGGCACGTGTGCGAGGTGTGACTAAAGGCGTGTGTGGTGACTGATGCCAGATTTACGGGCACGTGTGCGAGGTGTGACTAAAGGCATGTGTGGTGACTGATGCCAGACTTACGGGCACGTGTGCGAGGATCAGGCTGTGCAGCACCTCCCTGGCCTCCTCCTCCTTGGTACGCTTGGGACCCCACAGGCTGCGCGACCGCACCTTGCTGAAGATGTAGCGCAGCGCCTGCAACAAAGGTCAACATGGGTCAACAAAAGTCAAACTTGACTGCGCGACCGCACCTTGCTGAAGATGTAGCGCAGCATCTGCAACAAAGGTCAAAGAAGATCAAACTTGACTGCGCAACCGCACCTTGCTGAAGATGTAGCGCAGCGCCTGGAACACAGGTCAACAAAGGTCAAACTTGTTTTTTTGAATTTTTACACCACAAAACTATAGCAGGGTTCTGCTGTACGATGGAATTTCTAACCTTCCATTCTCATCTTACGTTCCGCCCCACTGACCTGTGTCTGTGTGAAGACCTTGGCTTGTTGACACTCCTCCAGACAGGGAGCCATGGTGGCCAGCGTGTCTTCCTCCGCCCCCACCAGCTGTATCACCTCCTGGTCGCTCTCAAACCCCATGGCCTTGAACACCACCATGACGGGGAGGTTCTGAAACACCACACTTCAACATGTCATCATACATGTATCACCTCCTGGTCGCTCTCAACACTTTGGTTGTGAACTTGGGCCATGCCTGGGATGTTCGGACACCGAGGAGAGTCGGCACAAAGTTGACTCTGGGAACAAAAATCTCTCGCCAAACCTATGCCCATAGCGACGAAGACATTCCAAGAATAGATGTTACATTAGTGCAACAGTGGAACCATCAGAGTCAATATTTAACCTCTGTGTTAGCAAACCATTTTGTGTTTTGTGGACAAAGAAGGCAAACAAACACGGACAACCTGAAGCACCAGCCGCTGCCAGGAGACAACCTGAAGCACCAGCCGCTGCCAGGAGACAACCTGAAGCACCAGCCGCTGCCAGGAGACAACCTGAAGCACCAGCCGCTGCCAGGAGACAACCTGAAGCACCAGCCGCTGCCAGGAGACAACCTGAAGCACCAGCTGCTGCCAGGAGACGACCTGAAGCACCAGCCGCTGCCAGGAGACGACCTGAAGCACCAGCCGCTGCCAGGAGACGACCTGAAGCACCAGCCGCTGCCAGGAGACAACCTGAAGCACCAGCCGCTGCCAGGAGACAACCTGAAGCACCAGCCGCTTTGAACTCATACCCAAGTATACATTAAGAAAAGAATCAAGTGATAAAAAGAAAATTAAACATTTCATTACCTCAGCGAAGCAATTGTGCTTCAAATAGAAATGGCCCTTTTTGTTGATCACGTATGTCTTTGTTTTTTTCTCGTGAGTTGAACTGAAAAAGATGAAACATTTGTTTAGGAGATAATGGGGCTAACCAGAAAAATTCTTCATAGTTTGTTTGTAAAAATATGGGAAAAGAGATCCTGATCAAGTCAGGCCGAACAATGATACATTCATGGGTGCGAGACTGTCTGTAAATACCGCAACACGGTGGCCTAGTGGTAAGGTGTCCGCCCAGTGAGCGGGAGGTTGTGGGTTCGAACCCCGGCCGGGTCATATCTAAGACTTTAAAATTGGCAATCTAGTGGCTGCTCCGCCTGGCGTCTGGCATTATGGGGTTAGTGCTAGGACTGGTTGGTCCAGAGTCAGAATATGGTGACTGGGTGAGACATGAAGCCTGTGCTGCGACTTCTGACTTGTGTGTGGCGCACGTTAAATGTCAAAGCAGCACCGCCCTGATATCACCCTTCGTGGTGGACTGGGCGTTAAGCAAACAAACAAACAAACTGTCTGTAAATATTCAACTTTATGATACTATATTATCACTGACATTTTCATCACATTGCCACCACCAACAATCGGTCAACAACAGCGTGAGAAAGACCTGGGACACCCAAATGCATCCTGATGATTACATGTTTCATCGACAAGGAGAATGATGTCATTAAAGGTACCATATTTTCGGGACTATAAGTTGCATCGTTGTAAAAGGCGCAACCCCCACTTTAAAGACCTCCAAAACTCTGAGAATATCAGGTCTTGAAAAGGGGCGAGTCTTAAATTGTAGGGTCTTGAAAAGGGGCGAGTCTTAAATTGTAGGGTCTTGAAAGGGGGCTTCCACTGTATCTGAAACATGACTTGCCTGGTGACGGAGCACTGATACCCCCCTTTAGGTCCGTGCTCCACAATCATTCTGTTCTTGGACAGCTGTTCCTGGATGAGGATGACCTTCTCCGTCCCCCGCACGATGAAGTAGCCGCCGGGGTCCAACGGACACTCATTCAGCTTGGCCATCTCGGCCGCACTCTTACCGCTCAGGATGCAGTTCGAGCTCCGCAGCATAATCGGCATTCTGCGGCAAATAAATAAATAAATTTATCAATTGATTTATAACCAACCTGACAAATAAATGCATTTGACACTGTGTGGATTAATAATAGCAAAAAAGAGATGATTACAAAATAAAGTCTTAACATTTTCTTTATGATAAATAGCTCATCGAACAAAATAGACTTTCTTTCTTTATTTGGGGTTTAACATCGTTTTCAACCGTTCAAGGTTATATCGCGACGGGGAAAGGGGGGAGATGGGATAAAGCCACTTGTTAATTGTTTCTTGTTCACAAAAGCACTAATCAAAAATTTGCTCCAGGGGCTTGCAATGTAGTATAATATATGACCTTACTGGGAGAATGCAAGTTTCCAGTACAAAGGACTTAACATTTCTTACATACTGCTTGACTAAAATCTTTACAAACATTGACTATATTCTATACAAGAAACACTTAACAAGGGTAAAAGGAGAAACAGAATCCGTTAGTCGCCTCTTACGACATGCTGGGGAGCATCAGGTAAATTCTTCCCCCTAACCCGCGGGGGGTCCAGGGAGGGGTAAATCCTTCCCCCTAACCCGCGGGGGGCTGTAGGTCTTATAAGGGGGGGTTCTACTGTACTTATTTTGCGAATTCCTCTAGATTTTTGTTTGTTTGCTTAACGCCCAGCCGACCACGAAGGGCCATATCAGGGCGGTGCTGCTTTGACATTTAACGTGCGCCACACACAAGACAGAAGTCGCAGCATAGGCTTCATGTCTCACCCAGTCACATTATTCTGACACCGGACCAACCAGTCCTAGCACTAACCCCATAATGCCAGACGCCAGGCGGAGCAGCCACTAGATTGCCAATTTTAAAGTCTTAGGTATGACCCGGCCGGGGTTCGAACCCACGACCTCCCGATCACGGGGCGGACGCCTTACCACTAGGCCCACCGTGCCGGTAAATTCCTCTAGAGCTTCCACAACTAGAGGTACATTTTCTGTAGGACTCCCCTTTTGGACCTCCACAAGTCTCCACAAGTCGCGTAAGGCGAAAGTACTACATTTAGTCAAGATGTGGAACTCACAGAATCAAACTGAATGCACTGCATTTTTTCACAATGACCGTAGTCCGTAGAAGGCAGTGAAATTGACAGCACGCTTTTCTGTACTTCTCTTCGTTTTAACTTTCTGAGCGTGTTTTTAATCCAAACATATCATATCTATATGTTTTTGGAATCAGGAACCGACAAGGAATAAGATGAAATTGTTTTTACATCAATTTTGGAAATTTTATTTAATCATAATTTTTATATTTTTAATTTTCTGAGCTTGTTTTCAATCCGAATATAACATTACCTGCTATTCAGACTTGGTCGTGTGACAGACGTTTTCTTCCACACGAGATTACGTTGATTGTCTAACGAAGCCGTCAGGCTGAGTTAGACATCAGCTAATCGAGTGTGGAAAAAAACTATCATACGACCAAGTCGGAATAGCATTTATGTCTCACAGCTTCAACAGAGGAGAGAACAAACACGTTCTGCGTATTCAAGCTTGACAAACCTAAACACAGGAGCAGCCATTGTGGAGATATCTACTTTTTGACGGAAGTGAACGAACAACTATGAATGACGTCTCGGTATATGTGAATGACGTCACAGTCATCGTCACAGTCTGTATCTTTTGAAGCATCGCATTCTTCACGACGTCTTTCTGTGTCTGCATCCGCGAAATGTTTGTTCTTTTCGGGGTCTTTGTCATCTATGTTCAGACCTCTGTCCTTCTAGTTTCAGACTAACAGGCCTCCTGAGCGAGCCACTTTCCAAGGGCAGCTAAATTCGCGTATGGAAACAGTACTGTCATCTGGTATGCCGTTCTCAGTATTCTCAGCGTTGAAGAATTTGTTAAGTGAAGAAATGATAACAGCAGGAGAAATAAAAGTCGTGTGTGCATTTTGGGGCTATTGAAGGGACGATATCGAGTTTGAATCCGTTCTTGCACATGCTCCAAAGCGTGTAACATACAATCTTGCACACGTTTGCTTTAGTAGTGGCAAAGAAGGAAAGCGTGTGACATATTTATATGTTTTTGGAATCAGAAAATGATGAAAAATAAGATGAATGTAACTTTGGATCGTTTTATAAAAAAATAATTTTAATTACAATTTTCAGATTTTTAATGACCAAAGTCATTAATTAATTTGTAAGCCTCCAAGCTGAAATGCAATACCAAAGTCCGGCCTTTGTCGAAGATTGCTTGGCCAAAATTTCAATCAATTTTATTGAAAAATGAAGGTGTGACAGTGCCGCCTCAACTTTTACAAAAAGCCGGATATGACGTCAGACATTTATCGAAAAAATTAAAAAAACGTCTGGGGATATCATACCCAGGAACTCTCATGTAAAATTTCATAAAGATCGGTCCAGTAGTTTACTCTGAATCGCTCTACACACACACACGCACAGACACCACGACCATCGTCTCGATTCCCCCTCTATGTTAAAACATTTAGTCAAAACTTGACTAAATGTAAAAAGGAGGAGGTATTAATTAAACCGTGGGTACATTTACAGAGGTTATGAACAGAGAGTCTGAGAAAACAAAAGAGGGAGTCTTAAAAGGGGACTCCGCTGTACTCTGGTGGCTAGGCCTGACCTGCCAATGGTGTGGTTGTTGCGGATGATTCTCTGGCTGCCTCGCGTGTACTCAATGTCCACAGTGATTGGTGCAGAGTATGTCATGTCTCGCAGGCGACACTGGAACCATAACACACCTTGTGTAACGCAAAATAGCAATACATCAGACAGCTTAAAGTAACACGTACACCACATGTAAGTTGACCTGTTTTGATCAAAAATACAAATAATTTATAATAACTTGAAAATCAAGAATGGATTATTTCATGTGTAAAAATTAACAGAATTTTGTTATTTACATGGATCCTCGAAAAAAATCCCATCCCTAAATTTGTTCAGAAAACATAGACATAGAACACTTTATCATCTCAACGAGGAGAAACTCAGGTGTGGTGTATACAGCATTACCATAAACATACAGCATTACAATAGGTGACACACACATACACACTAACTGTGACACACACATACACACTGACTGTGACACACACATAAACACTGACAGTGACACACATGACAGTGACACACACATACACACTGACACTGACACACACACATCCTCTTCTATATATATATATATATATACGACTTGTGTCTGTGTGTGTGTCTGTGTATTTGTGTATTTGTGTATTCGCCATGCACGGCCAAAGTTCTCGATGGATCTGCTTCAAATTTGGTGGGCATATTCAGGTTGACCCGGTACAGGACACAACCTGGTCGATATTTCAACACGTGCTCTCAGCGCGCAGCGCTGAACCGATTTTGGTTCCACCTCAGCTACCCGGGCCCCCATACCGACACACCATAGCCGCTACACCACATCACAACGCCAAAGTTCTCGGTGGATCTTTTTCAAATTTGGACACCGTATTCAGCTACACCCCGGACACAATATCATCGATGAGATATTTCAACACGTGCTCTCAGCGCGCAGCGCTGAATCGATTTTGGTTTTTGTGTTCATTTCACCATTATAAGTAACTCTTCCTTATCTTCTCATATTCTCCAGGTTTTCAGCGTTTACCTCCCTTCCTTCGTAATGGTGCACTATAGTGTGAGTGGAGCGTCTTCGGATATTCCCGGCGTTCTGTTACTGTTACTATTTTTAGAAGGTCAACGCAGTGTCCAGAACGTAAATTGGACCCGTAAATTATCCTCACTGTAAAAGTGCAAAGGTCGAATCAATTTATAGCCACGCGAAAAATACACTGTCATCTATCTCTCTATAGATACGGCTTCTCTGTGTTTTTGTGTGTGTGTGTGTGTGTGTGTGTGTGTCTCTATGTGAGCAACACCTGTGCATTGTTCAGTTCTGTTTGTGATGTGGTCTGGCGGCTTTTGTGTAAATTTATGTACTGGCCTTCCTTTTAGAAGCCATAACTTGCTCAGTCCTCTTTGAGTGGAGTTCGCCTCCAAAGGTGATTAACACGGTTACATTCGTCGACAAGGATGGGACTCGATATGGTCAGGAATGGCATTATGGCCACTGAATCATTTTCGTGCTGTTCCCATTCCACGAATCTGGGAGGGACCTAAGCTTGGCGGGTCCATTGTTCGGACCCGGCGAAGCCGGCGTACGGCTCTAAGTACTTCTTCCCGGCGAAGCCGGCTACCCGGCGAAGCGGGTATTCATTCTAGTATTAAATATCTACACAAAATTAAACTTGTTCAAACCTCATGAGGAGATATGGCCTTGGTGATGTTGTAACTCTCTTCCACTTCTGGTGCTCCCACGTAAATGTTGAGGTACCTGACATTAGTCCAACAAAGGTGCACAATTCTAATAATATATTACTAATGCCAATGGGTGCTGTAAATGTGTTCACAGGTATCAATATCAATATCAATATGAGGCTTATATCGCGCGTATTCCGCGGGTACAGTTCTAAGCGCAGGAATTTATTTTTTAAATTTTTTTATTCTTATTTTATGCAATTTATATCGCGCACATATTCAAGGCGCAGGGATTTATTTATGCCGTGTGAGATGGAATTTTTTACACAATACATCACGCATTCACATCGGCCAGCAGATCGCAGCCATTTCGGCGCATATCCTACTTTTCACGGCCTATTATTCCAAGTCACACGGGTATTTTGGTGGACATTTTTATCTATGCCTATACAATTTTGCCAGGAAAGACCCTTTTGTCAATCGTGGGATCTTTAACGTGCACACCCCAATGTAGTGTACACGAAGGGACCTCGGTTTTTCGTCTCATCCGAAAGACTAACACTTGAACCCACCACCTAGGTTAGGAAAGGGGGGAAAAAATTGCTAACGCCCTGACCCAGGGTCGAACTCGCAACCTCTCGCTTCCGAGCGCAAGTGCGTTACCATTCGGCCACCCAGTCTCTTGTGGTTTACACAAACTTGTTTAAATGAAATAAAACAAGTCGCGTAAGGCGAAATTACAACATTTAGTCAAGATGTCGAACTAACAGAATGAAACTGAACTCACTGCATTTTTACAGCAAGAGCGTATACTCGTAGCATCGTCAGTCCACCGCTCGATGCAAAGGCAGTGAAATTGACAAGAAGAGCGGGGTAGTAGTTGCGCTGAGAAGGATAGCACGCTTTTCTTTATCTCTATTCTTTTTAACTTTTTGAGCGTGTTTTTAATCCAAACATATCACATCTATATGTTTTTGGAATCAGGAACCCACAAGGAATAAGATGTTTTTAAATCGATTTCGGAAATTTTATTTTAATAATAATTTTTATATTTTTAATTTTCAGAGCTTGTTTTTAATCCGAATATAATATATTTATATGTTTTTGGAATCAGAAAATGATGAAGAATAAGATGAACTGTGCATGCCGATGTGGCATGCAGTCACCTACTTTTGTTGTAATTACGTTTGCTCAAGCCATTGCACGATGTAAAAAGAAGTAAACCGTGTTTTTATTGTGTCACTTTGTTGTGACCCGTTTTGTGGAGCGTTAATATTTTTACGTGAGATTCACGTGCTCCTTGTTCAGTTGTTGTGACCTGGTTTTGGTCGGAGCGTCACAAACTGCGTCGTTTAGTCTTAGAACACCGTGAGATTCACGTGCTCTTTTCCGTGTTTTGATTTTGAGGTGAGCCCTGCGAATCTGCGTTGCAAGTTTTAGAATACGTGTGACTCACGTGTTTTTAGCTTTGTGATGTCAGCTAGTTCCTTGGTCTTCTTTCTGTTAAATATACCGTTTTAAGTTTTGAGCATGCACGGAGTGCGTGATCGGTTACTGATTGGTTGTAAAATAGTAGTTTCACCCGATTCTGTCTTAGGAATGTTGTTGGTTGGTCAATCCGGTGACCTCTGACTTTTGAATAACTATTCCATGTTAGGTTTTTGTTTCCATAAATACCGCTGCTTGACTCCTGTCTCGTCAGTCGATCTGAGGGTTTTAGGAAGCGTTTGGTTTTGATGTAAACGTATGAAGGTTATTAAGTGAACCAACGGAGTGTTTCTTATGTTTTAACGTCAACGTAATGTTCTTGGAGACAGTTGTTTCTCAAGTGTGAATCGTTTTGTGCCCTTCGTTTGTGAGGCAACACGTTTTGGTACTGCTGGTCAACCCACACAGCGCATAAGGTAATTTTGTTGTTACTTGTTTGTGTTGTGTTTTGGTCGCCATTTTGTAATGACTTTGTGAGTTGTTTATGTATAACGTGAGTTGAAAGTCTGACTTGTTGTAGTGTTTCTTTATTGTGTGTTCAACTGTTCTAGTGTTGTGAACGTACAGCAATGTTTTGTAGACGCTAGAAAGTCGCTAATGTTTTTAATGATAACTTGTGTTTTCTGTGGTTAACGAAGTTCGAAGTGAAACGTTTTCTCCGACTTTTTCAGCCTTACGTTAAAAGAATTTAGGTAAAAGAAGCTTGCGGTCTGTGGTGATCGTTTGTAAACGGGCTTATTTCTTGTAACGTTATTGAGGGAAAGTGGATGAGTAAATATCTTGTTTGTGACTTTGATTAACGCAGGAACGTTGTCGTTAGACTTTTTTGGTATGACAGTTTGCTTTGTATTCCTGGCCTGATGAGTCAACGTTTTGTATTTTTCTGAAACTAGCCATTTTGGTTTTAAACGTATGTATGCTAAGTTTCTTGAGTATTCTTAGTGCTTATGGTATTGTTGAACGTACGGAACGTAATTCTTTATTGTTGTTGAACGTACAGAACGTAACTCTTTATTGTTGTTGAAGGACTAACCAACGAGTGTTTGGTAATTGTAACTTTCGTGTCTGTTTGTCTTCGCCTGTCTTGTGATTGTTTATTTTTCTTGTATTTACTTCTCGTGTCTTGTTAATGCATTTTAATACCTTTTGCCATGTCTAATAATTTGTTTTCTTTTCTCTTTTTCTTTCTGTCCATAAGTTTTTTACCGCAATAAGTAGTATCGCAATACGTAGTATCGCATTACGTGGTACTGTAACTATATATCTATACATTACTGATACCTTAGTGTCAGATGTAAAATAATAAACCAGTACTTTTGCGCGTTATCGCTTGTAACCTGTGTTTGTCATTTCGTATGAACAATATGTAGTACCAGCCTCGCTCACGAAGGCGCGCACAGTAAAAAACTTTAGTTGCTGTCGTCCAGTAAAAAACTTTAGTTGCTGTCGTCCAGTAAAAAACTTAGCTTGCTGTCGCCCAGTAAAAAACTTAGCTGCTGATGCCCAGTGAAAGAACTTTAGCTGAAGTAAAAAACTTAGCTTGCTGTCGCCCAGTAAAGAACTTTAGCTGAGGTAAAAGTCTTAGCTGCTGACGCCCAGTGAAAGAACTTTAGCTAAAGTAAACAAACTTAGCTGCTGACGCCCAGTGAAGAACTTTTGTTATTGACGCTCAATGAACGTAAACGTAGCTGTTGATAACCAGCAAAAGACTTTATTGTTACCTGTCACTGTGTTAGTGAACCATAGTTCAACGTAGATCAACTTGTCGGTTAGAGATCTTCCTACTCCGTATCCGGCGCATTTTTTGTGTGACTTTTGTGTATTATCCCAAACGACCCTCAGATCGATTCATTTTACTTTTTAAACAGATAAACCTTATGTAGGTTTTTTAGTGCTTTTGAATAAGCGAACATTGTAATGGAGGAGATTCCAGCAGATAAACCATTGGAAGCTTCAGGTTATGACATTAACGGCGATGAAGATGAACATTCTCAAAGGCCTAGGCGTGACATTAAGCCTACTGAAAAAGGTAGAGATTACCAGATTGAGATCAAAACTAGAAACTTTGCAAGACAACGAACATTCTTGGAACGAGCAATCGGTGAGGTAGTAACAGAGCTTAACCAAGAAACTCCTAATCAAGAGTCGTTAACCAGTCAGAAACAAATTGTTTTGAGCATGTACAAGGATCTTGGTGACATAGAGAAAGGTCTTCGTAGTATTGGTAGCGGTGAAACCATTCAGGAAAGTTGGGATGATGTTCAGAGAACAGTTCAGAACATTATGTTTGACATTGATCGAGCTCTTGACAGACAATCGACTAGCGTGCAGGTGACTAAGAAGCCTACTTCCAGGCATAGCAGTGTTACACCTAGCGTTGGGTCATCCACCCACAAGTCAGCCAGTGTTAAGACTGCCAGCCATAAAGCAGCTAGCATTACGTCAGCCATCCACAAGTCAGCTAGCCACAAGTCAGGTATCAGGAGATCAGGTAGCCAAGTAGCTTCTCGCGCCGAGTCTCTCCGCTCTAAAAGTGTTAGCTCTGAAGACACTAAATTGGCTCTTAAACTAGAGGCTGCATCCCTGGCCATAAAAGTGGAAGGTGACGCAATAAAGGAAGCTCAGTTTAGTGAACTGGATCTCTTACAACAACAATATGCTGAGAGAACAGCAGCTAGGCAGACTGAGGACGCAGCTAGGCAGGCCGAAGAAGCAGCTAGGCAGGCTAAGGAAGCTGAGAGAACAGCAGCTAGACAGGCCGAAGACGCAGCTGAAGCAGCTCTTGAAGATATTAAACAGAAAAAGGCTTTGAGACAAATTCAGTCCACCGAATTGAAAATTAGCTTAAGAGAACAACAAGCTATGTTACAAGTATTGGAACAAGGTGAATCCGTTCAGCAGGATCTCCCTGATCTACCGTCAGTCGATTTGTTGAACACTAGGTTCCACCCTCGTCCTTTCGTTCCCTTGTATAGTCTTATGGCCCCTCCTCTAAACAATGAACAAACAGCGATAGGAATAGGGACAGGTGCTGCCGTCATTGCTGACCAAGGGACACACCAGCCAGCCTTGGACGCCGCGTCTGTTCCTGTCTGCCAAGCTGCCTTCATTGCTGATCAAGGGACACACCAGCCAGCCTTGGACGTCACGTCTGTTCCTGTCTGCAACGCCGCCAGCACCCGTGACATCTCTACTGTCAACGCTGCTGTCACCAACTTCGTCGCAGGAACCACAACGACTGAGCCACGACAGCACGCGTTACCTGTCGTGGACCTCGTCGTTGGAGTCAGCGCCTCTACAAGCGCCGCTACTACCAACAACGCCACCTATGAGGCGTACGGACCTCAACGTAGAGAGGATGTCAACGCCCCCCATCACGCCGGAACGAGCGCTCCTTTCGTCCGTCAGGAGCCCTTCACACCCAACTACACGACGGCTGCAACTACATCCTCCATGCGGCCTACAGCGCTGCTGACCACACTGCAGCACCCTCTCGGTGCATACACTGGTCAGCCGCCTCTGCACAACGTTGGACACTCAACGACAAGCGTCACAGGCTCTCGCCCGCCTGATCTCGACCACACAGGTTGGTCCTATCACCTACCAGAGACAAGGGAAGGTGATGAGACGCAAGAACGACACACCTACTTCCCAGAAGAACGTCACCAACGCATGGACCACAGACGTTTTCAAGTTACCCCACCCTGTTTCCCCTATGATACCCACCTACATCCCAAACCAGAGCCTTTCGTGCCCACATTCCTGGACCCACATCAGACCACCCCCAAAGTTATCTGGGGAAACGAAAACGCAAGGCCCCCTGCGTACATGAACTTTGACAAGGAATGTCATGCAGATCGTCCATTTGCCTCCTACCCCCCGTCTGCGTACTACCAACGTCCACTTGCTACTCCTGCCAAGCAGGACACTCCTATGGACTCTCTCGCCAAAACCCTATCAGACGCTCTGATGATCAACCGCTTGCCGATGCAGGAGCCGTGCATTTTTGTTGGTGACCCTCTCCAATATCCCATTTGGAGATCGTCGTTTGCGTTTCTCATCGAGAGACAGAACATAACCAGCAGTGAGAAGTTATTGTATCTGCAACGGTACATCGGAGGTCAAGCAAAGGAGGCCGTGACCGGCTTCTTTCTGCTGAGAGAAGGTGATGCCTACGAGAGAGCCATGGAAGTGCTGGAAAATCGGTTCGGCAACTCATACGTCGTTTCGCAAGCTTTCCGGACCAAGCTGGACGAATGGACCCCAGTCAAAAGCAAGGATCCCAAGGGACTCAGAAGTCTGGCCGATTTCTTGCAGCAATGTTCCGTTGCTGCCCAGGAAGTTGGTGGACTGAGCATCCTGGATGATGCCCAGTACCTACGGAAGATCGTCGGAAAGCTCCCAGACTGGATGAGTCACAGATGGTCTAGAACAGTTGCTCGAACTAAGGTTGAAAAGAAGAGGTATCCTCTGTTCCATGAACTCGTGTCGTTCGTTACCCTCGAAGCAGACATTTCTAACGACCCTGTTTTCGGCTTGACAAGTGCATCGGGGACACCAAGAAAGTTCACAACGAACCTGTCAACCCTGACAGAGGATGTCACCGCATGTCTGCACTGTCAACTTCCGGACCATGACGCTGGAACATGTAAGGAACTCATAGTGAAGCCTCTGGTTGAGATACGAGATTTTCTGTTCAAGAACCGTATCTGCTACGGATGTCTCAGAAGTAAGGATCACCAGAGCCGTCAATGTATGCAGAAACAGACGTGCAAGAAGTGCAAGAAGGCTCATCCCACTTGTCTTCATGATGACAATTTCAAGTATCAGAACAGTATGAGTGAAAACAAAGGGGCGAGTGAACACAAGAACAATTACCGTACCTCTGCTGCTGACGTTCAAGAGCCACTGTCATCGTCGACCCCTACGGTGTCTGCTCTTAAGGCCAGCGAGGAAAACAGCATCGGTTTCACGTCTATGATCGTTCCCGTTCTCGTTTCCAGTGACTCTAACCCCAACGTAGAAGTGCTGACGTACGCACTACTGGACACTATGTCCAACGCCACTTTTGTAGTGCAGTCAGTGGCTGAAGAAGTTAAAGCCAAATCGCAGCCGACTACACTCAGGGTCTCCACACTGACTGAGGACAATGCTGTGGTCTCCGGCAGGAAGTACTCTGGATTGCGTGTCCGCTCTCCTACCTCCAGTGAGTTTGTCAGGCTCCCTTCTGCCATCTCACGACCTTACCTGTCCGTTGACCCCACGCAAATCCCCACCTCAGAGACTGTCAAAGTTTACCCACATCTCCAACACCTGTCTCCAAAACTGCCCCCCTTATACCCTGACTGTGAAGCAGGCCTCCTCATCGGCTACGACTGCGCTGAAGCCCTCATGCCCCTAAACGTTGTCCAAGGACTGCCATTTGCAGTAGAGACTAAGTTAGGTTGGAGCATCGTCGGCAAGGCACCGCATTCCGTCGCCTTTGATGGCATAGCCTCGTCCATGCTCGTCATCGTCAAGCCAGGATCGAGGGAAGAAGAACGTGTAGCTCACGTCTACAAGGTACAGGTGGACGAAGTCTCGTGTACTGACCCATTACATGTTATGGAAAGAGACTTTGCAAGTGACTCAGGATCCATGTCCCAGGACGATGTAAAGTTCAAGAAGATCGTGAAGGTCAACGAAGCTGGTCACTACGAGATGCCCTTACCATTTCGACCAGAGAAACCGTCCCTCCCCGACAACAGAAGTGCCGCAGTCAAGCATCTGAAGGGCCTGAAACGCCAGAAAAAACGAGGGTACCGTGATGACTGCGTCAAGGTCATGACATTAATCTTGTACGGGCTGATCGTGACGTGTTTTGCCTCTAGGGCAATCCACATTGAAACCCTGGATGACATGTCAAGTGATTCCATCAACGCCCTACGCATTGTTGTCTCCATGCGAGGAAACATATCACGCATTTGGTGTGACAAAGGAACGAACTTTGTAGGTGCATGCAACGAGTTCAAACTGGCATTGGAATCGGCAGATGGACCACGCCCTTTGACCCCCAACCACGTCCTTACCATGAAGTCAGGTGCCATCCTTCCGCCCCCTGGTGTGTTTGAAGATCCAGACCTGTACGCCAGGAAACGTTGGCGCTGTGTCCAGCGGATGGCAGACGAATTCTGGCTGCTATGGAAGAGCCAGTACCTTTCACTTTTGCAGAAACGTCGTGTCTGGCAACGTCCCCAGGCAAACGTACAGGTGGGAGATGTTGTTGTCTTGCATGACCAGAACTTGTGCAGATCAGAGTGGTGCATGGCTCGTGTAGTCGAAGTGATGCCGGGATCTGATGGACTGGTCAGACGAGTGAAAGTGCATGTTGGAACAAAGGCTCTAGACAATCACGGCCGTCCCACTGGTGATAGTCGCATATTAGAGCGACCGATTCACAAAATGACTGTGTTAGTAGATTGTGAAAATCACAAAGATAAAGCTGTGTAAGCGAACTGAAAGAACATTGAACTTTGGAGTGTTTTTCCAATTTGACAGTTGTTGATTGTTGCGGTTTGTTTTTATACCAGATGATGTAACGGACATTTATGGTTTAAGTGGTGCGGTTTTTCTTTATGCCGTCGAGTAAATGACCAGTGGCATTTAGTTGAAACGAGATGTGTTGAGACACTGAAAGTGATTGAACCATAATATTGTTGTGTAAATGTTTTGCAACACAATGATTTTGAGTTGTAAATTTGAAATGTCTAAATCTGCGTTATTCTTCTTTTGATATAAGGAACATGTTTGTACAAAGGTTTTTGAAGTAAATTATATTAATATAATTTCCGGTGGGAGTGTGCATGCCGATGTGGCATGCAGTCACCTACTTTTGTTGTAATTACGTTTGCTCAAGCCATTGCACGATGTAAAAAGAAGTAAACCGTGTTTTTATTGTGTCACTTTGTTGTGACCCGTTTTGTGGAGCGTTAATATTTTTACGTGAGATTCACGTGCTCCTTGTTCAGTTGTTGTGACCTGGTTTTGGTCGGAGCGTCACAAACTGCGTCGTTTAGTCTTAGAACACCGTGAGATTCACGTGCTCTTTTCCGTGTTTTGATTTTGAGGTGAGCCCTGCGAATCTGCGTTGCAAGTTTTAGAATACGTGTGACTCACGTGTTTTTAGCTTTGTGATGTCAGCTAGTTCCTTGGTCTTCTTTCTGTTAAATATACCGTTTTAAGTTTTGAGCATGCACGGAGTGCGTGATCGGTTACTGATTGGTTGTAAAATAGTAGTTTCACCCGATTCTGTCTTAGGAATGTTGTTGGTTGGTCAATCCGGTGACCTCTGACTTTTGAATAACTATTCCATGTTAGGTTTTTGTTTCCATAAATACCGCTGCTTGACTCCTGTCTCGTCAGTCGATCTGAGGGTTTTAGGAAGCGTTTGGTTTTGATGTAAACGTATGAAGGTTATTAAGTGAACCAACGGAGTGTTTCTTATGTTTTAACGTCAACGTAATGTTCTTGGAGACAGTTGTTTCTCAAGTGTGAATCGTTTTGTGCCCTTCGTTTGTGAGGCAACACGTTTTGGTACTGCTGGTCAACCCACACAGCGCATAAGGTAATTTTGTTGTTACTTGTTTGTGTTGTGTTTTGGTCGCCATTTTGTAATGACTTTGTGAGTTGTTTATGTATAACGTGAGTTGAAAGTCTGACTTGTTGTAGTGTTTCTTTATTGTGTGTTCAACTGTTCTAGTGTTGTGAACGTACAGCAATGTTTTGTAGACGCTAGAAAGTCGCTAATGTTTTTAATGATAACTTGTGTTTTCTGTGGTTAACGAAGTTCGAAGTGAAACGTTTTCTCCGACTTTTTCAGCCTTACGTTAAAAGAATTTAGGTAAAAGAAGCTTGCGGTCTGTGGTGATCGTTTGTAAACGGGCTTATTTCTTGTAACGTTATTGAGGGAAAGTGGATGAGTAAATATCTTGTTTGTGACTTTGATTAACGCAGGAACGTTGTCGTTAGACTTTTTTGGTATGACAGTTTGCTTTGTATTCCTGGCCTGATGAGTCAACGTTTTGTATTTTTCTGAAACTAGCCATTTTGGTTTTAAACGTATGTATGCTAAGTTTCTTGAGTATTCTTAGTGCTTATGGTATTGTTGAACGTACGGAACGTAATTCTTTATTGTTGTTGAACGTACAGAACGTAACTCTTTATTGTTGTTGAAGGACTAACCAACGAGTGTTTGGTAATTGTAACTTTCGTGTCTGTTTGTCTTCGCCTGTCTTGTGATTGTTTATTTTTCTTGTATTTACTTCTCGTGTCTTGTTAATGCATTTTAATACCTTTTGCCATGTCTAATAATTTGTTTTCTTTTCTCTTTTTCTTTCTGTCCATAAGTTTTTTACCGCAATAAGTAGTATCGCAATACGTAGTATCGCATTACGTGGTACTGTAACTATATATCTATGCATTACTGATACCTTAGTGTCAGATGTAAAATAATAAACCAGTACTTTTGCGCGTTATCGCTTGTAACCTGTGTTTGTCATTTCGTATGAACAATATGTAGTACCAGCCTCGCTCACGAAGGCGCGCACAGAACGTAAATTTGGATCGTTTTAAAAACAAATTATTTTTTTTACAATTTTCAGATTTTTAATGACCAAAGTCATTAATTAATTTTTAAGCCACCAAGCTGAAATGCAATACCGAAGTCCGACCTTCGTCGAAGATTGCTTGGCCAAAATTTCAATCAATTTGATTGAAAAATGAGGGTGTGACAGTGCCGCCTCAACTTTTACAAAAAGCCGGATATGACGTCATCAAAGGTATAATTTATCGAAAAAAAAGAAAAATGTCCGGGGATATCATTCCCAGGAACTCTCATGTCAAATTTCATAAAGATCGGTCCAGTAGTTTGGTCTGAATCGCTCTACACACACACACGCACAGACAGACAGACAGACACACACACATACACCACGACCCTCGTCTCGATTCCCCCTCTACGTTAAAACATTTAGTCAAAACTTGACTAAATGTAAAAAGAAACAAACTTTCGAAATAGTCACATACCGCTGCCAACAAACTTTTATTTATTACATCTTTTACTATTCCTAACCATAGAATGATTCAGGTCTAGATGCATTTTGTGTGGCAAAGGTGCATGTATGCTATATATATATGTGTGTGTGTGTGTGTAAGGCATACATCGTTCTTAAACATATTTTAAAGAAGGCTAATACTGATTGTACTTCTTATATGATTTATATTACCTGAGGTAAAAGTTTGGATCAGCATCGCTTGTAACTTTGTCGTTGGCCTTCACAATCTTCTTCAGCTGAAGAAAAAAATACAGAAGTGCATCAAAGTAATAAAATCTTACAGTACTCAAAAGCCTAAGTATAATCAATCAAAACCAACTAGAAAAAAATGCAGTATTTGGTAATGGTATTCAATACAAATATCCTGAATGATACCAAATGATTTCAACTGTGTGATGCACAGGCACATAATTATGTTATTGAAAATGTAAGGTGTTCTTTGAACAGAAACACATTCAGAATTTTAGGATGAACACAAATTATAATCCATAGAACACATGTATAAGAATTTGACACACACACTTTAATAATGGTACAAACCTCCACATTGATGAAGTAGTTGTAAGAGTCAATGTGTTGCTTCACCAATCCTTTGACTTTTAAGAAGGCTGGCAGCAGCTTCCATTTGTCCTGAATCAAAGCAGTTTTTATAAAATTATTATTAGTTTTGAAACAGTTTTATTTTGTGACCCCCCACCTCCTCAAACAAACAAAAATTGCTGGGCTGATGCAACTGTGTACAATGACTTCTTAGCTCTTCACTTCACATCCATCTTGAGCACAGGGAAAATATTAAAAGTAAACAGGCACCTATTACACTTTACCAACTAAGGCCTAATACAACATACTGATGAATAAAGAGAATTGTACTAACGCCAGTAAGGGCCATTCTGTCCCTAACACATGGGCCATACCAACGAAATATGGAAAACGAAAGTGAAAATCATGACAGAACGAAGGCGTCAAAATTCAAAAGATATAAACCTCTACGCTCTTGACTGGAGCCGTCAACTTCTCCTTGTCGAGTCGCATCATCTCCTCTATGGACTGCATGTTTTTGCTTGGTTATCTTCCACAGCACGACTGAGTGTCAGGGTTTTGATCTGTCCATCCAGACTTCTGCCACAAGTTCAGGTGCACGCGTTCGTCTGAAGAATCGGTGCGTCTTTTTACCCAAACAGAGTGGCTCGAGAACCGACTAGTCGGATACAGAACCCCCAGGCTCGGGATCCGACAGTCACCAGTAGCTCTCAACATAGGGCTCTGAAGCCACAGATCCGACTCACCGGTTTCCGAGCCTGGGGGCACCGTAGCCGACTCGTCGGTTCTCCAGCCACCCAAATAAACTCAAAAGCACTGGGAAGTTTGAAAAAAAAAAGCACGCATTACAAGAATGAAGTAAAATATCAAGTACAGTTGATGCTTAATAATTATCAATTTTTCCCCAGTATAACTGTTTATTGTTTACAAATACAAGTTGAGAATTTACATTTTCATGCAAAATCTTACTTTTGTAACAACCAAAGAATCATAACTCTTACCTCATTGTTTCATGAATCTGTCGTCTGCAAATTTGTGATCGCAAGCGTGAGCATCATTGAGATGCTGCAACAAAACCCAGTATCCAAGGCTGGCTCGATCAGCTAATTTGAAATTATTTTTTCGCCCTGAACACCAAGCGCTATTAACTGAGCAGTCATCTTTGGTTGTCACGTTTGTGCAAGTCCATCACTTGAAACAGCGCGTTTTCGTGCCAAGAGGTCTTTGGAGTCATTGACAATGTTACATAATTGAATCTAAACGATTTACATTTTCTGAATGTGTGAAGTACTACTCAACTCTTATTTCTGTTGACCTCTTTGTGACAACCTAGGTTTTTGGAGGTTCTCATCTCAGGAAACTTTACTCAGGAAACAACTGACAGTATACTGAGTCTTACTGAGTCACTCTGAAGATGTCTGCTGTATTATTTTCAAGGCCAAACTGTGTTCTGTACACATACTCCAAGTGCCAATCAGCATGTAGAAAAGTGAAACATCCTTGCTTCACAGCAGCGTTCACAGATGGTGCTCCCTGTGTTGTAGCCCAGAGAAATTCCTCTTCCCGTAAATCTCCAGCGAAAATGGAAGCTTGGCAGATTCACCAGTACGGAGGGAACGAAGAACTGACATTCTCAGACGTTGCACGTCCTGCTTCCATCAAAGGACCAAATGACCTGCTCATCAAAGTACATGCAGCCAGCATAAATCCGATCGACATAAAAATGAGAGGTTATTGCATGTACAGTGTTTTTATCAAGGAATCAGACCATGCAGGGAATAAAACCAGCATTGGAAATTTGCACACACACACACACACACACACACAAACACACACACACACACACACAAACACACACACACGCACACACACACACACACAAACACACAAACACACACAAACACACACACACACACACACACACAAACACACACACACACACACACAAACACACACACACGCACACACATACTCACACACACACACAAACACACACACACACACACACAAGCAATGCTCTCAGAAAGTCTGAGACTGTGTTGTCGGCACGGACATTGAATTAGTTTTTATGTTTATTTATTTTTGTTGTTGTTATACTGTTTTTTTCTTCTGTGCTTTTATCAAAATATTTGATTTTTTCAGGTGGCTATGCAGCAAAAGCCCTGAACTTGCTGCGGAAACAATGTGGAAAGAAGGGCAGTGAATTTCCGTTGATCCTTGGTCGTGACTTCTCTGGTGTCGTCGTTGAGACGGGAAGGGCTGTCAAGAAATACAAACCAGGAGATGAGGTCTTGTGTGTGTGTGTGTGTGGGGGGGGTGGTTTTGTTTTTTAACATTCCTAAAACCTATATGGCTATCCAGGACCGTGTGTGTTTAGGAGGAGGTAGATGCATGTGTGGGATTTTAGTCATGTGTGTGATTGTGTGTGTGTGTGTGTGTGTGTGTGTGTGTGTGTGTGTGTGCTTTTAGGCATGTGTGTGATTGTGTGCACGCATGCATGTGTGTGTGTGTGTGTTTTCTGCAGTTATGCCAAGAAAGTAGGACTTGTACAAAATAGATTTATATCAGAATTGTATTTGTCTTGACACAATTTAAGATGAATGCATCAATGAATGGTTTTGACTTTTTCAGGTATGGGGTGCTCTGAACGGGTTCCGTCAAGGAAGTCACACCCAGTTTACCGTTGCAGGGGAATCAGAGGTAGACCATTTTATATATCTATGTAAAATAAACTAGAATTGAATGTAAAAAAAAAAAAAGTGTTGCTTTGTGCTGAATTAAACGTTCCAATAATTTAACCTTTCTTGTTCTTAGATTCTAGAATTTCATATGAATGTGAATGTGTCTCTCTGTCTGTCTGTGAATGTGTCTCTCTGTCTGTATTCGTGTGAACCTGCCTGTACATACCAGAATTCTGCGCACAGGGAAATCAATTTTGTCAAGATTTTCACAACATTGGGTTTTTTTTTTTGGTATCAATAATCAAGCTTTGCTGTAATCTTGGCATGCTAAAGGCTGTAACGCTCCGCCGGGATATTTATTTCAATGCCAGCCTGGGTTGTAGTTACAGACCGCCAATGCTATGCTAATTTAATATTTTTGACCCTAGTTCTTGTGACTATTTGGGACATGAGGTGTTTATAGGCCGAGAGAGCCCTTGTTTCTTTTGTGGCATGTGACAAACAAACAACACTACCATTGTATGACCTACTTTTGTGGCATGTGACAAACAAACAACACTACCATTGTATGACCTACTTTTGCAGATTTCCAAGAAACCCAAGACCCTGACCCACACAGAGGCGGCCTCGATCCCCTACGTGGCGGCCACGTCATGGACCGCACTGTGCACAGTGGGCGAGCTCCGGGAGAGAAATGCCTTGGGGAAAAGGTGACGTAACTGGACTGTCCATCTGCTATGTAGTGCTGCATATTTTCAAAAGATACGACTGATCTGACCATTTGGGGGGAGTTTCTGACGATCTTTACAAATCTGAAGAATCTAGGGAATCCATTGAACCTTATAGTCTAGAGGCACACAACATGATTTGCTGGAAAAACAACTACAAGTATTGTATTCAAGTAAATCAAAGTGAGTGAATGCGCTTCAGGGCAATGCTTCTCTCTGGTGTTGGAAACAAAAAGTAGTTGAGAAGCGCCTCCTGGCGGCAAAACGACTAGCGCACTCTGTGACTTGGTCGCCTAGAAACAAGCATCACATACATGAAAGAAGGGAAGTAACTCAGTAGAAGTAATCCAACCCAATCATCACAAAGACCGCTCTTTCTGTGTCCATTATACAGCATTGTAAGTACACTTTTAAAACACTTTCTTTTGTTGTGTTAGTGTGAGATCTGTGCTTCACAGTGTATGCATGATGCAAGTACATCTAAGGTGAATTTATTTATTTGCTCGGCCAGTGTTGAGCAGTTTGAAATGATTGGATACCTGGGATATTTCTTGAGTGTAACAGCGCCACCTGTTACCCCGCCCCATCCTGCTGGAAGCACCGCCATTTGGTCCGCGACTGCTTATTCGTCCTGGCAAGCCTGGCTTATCTCGCAGCTAACCTCCATATCTGAAGGCCACCCCACTATCCGTCACCTGGTTGGGGGGTGGTTGCCCCTACTTTTTCAGGAATGATTGATATATATGTGTTTGACTGTTTTTTTCAGAGTTCTCATACAAGGAGGAGCTGGAGGAATAGGAACATTTTCCATTCAGGTAATAACAAGAAATACTCACACACTGCAAGCCGAAATACAATGGTACGCCTCTTTTTAGTCCTCCAAATTTAAGACTTCCTCCTTTTTGGCTCACGAAGTGTAGCCTATGCGATGCTAACTTTTGTCTGTCTGTGCGTGCGTGCGTGCGTGCGTGCGTGCGTATGTATGTATGTATGTATGTATGTCTGTGGTAGAAACTTTAACATTTGAAGACGTCATATTACATTGACGTCACATTATGACGTACGAGGGTTAGACGTCACGCGATGGAATTACTGAAAGTCTCGGTGATTGTTATTTTGAGCGGGCCGAGACTATTTGGCAGTCGTGTCCATGTAAGTAGGCTACATGCAGACAGACAGATCTAGATCTAGTGTCTCGCTTTCTTGCACAGTTTCACCTATGCTCTTTCTGTGTGTGTGTGTGTGTGTGTGTGTGTGTGTGTGTGTGTGTGTGTACTGTGTGTGTGTGTGTGACGGAGTGATTGAGTTTGTGTTACTGTTTGTCGATTTCTTACGTGAGCCTTGAAGGCTTCGCCTCTTGTTAAGACCTGATTTTCTCAGATTCCTGGAGGTCTTAAAAGGGGGGTTCCACTGTACTGACACACTGCAATCCACAAATAAAAGCTATCACTTACCAAGTTTGAGTTTAAATCGTTTTGGATTTCTTCACTAAGAAAAAAGACTAAAAATTGATAACAGGGAACAAGAACAATATTAACTTTAGTATGGTACCAGATAGCAGGACATGTAAAACACATTTGTTTTGAGAAGGGTGGGAAAATAAGTCTTAATATTAACCAACAGTTTTTGAAAAGTACTTTTTTTTTAAACCAAATGTTTGCTTTGTAACCTTTACATGTAACGCAAACACTTGAAGATAATTGTTTGTCTTGTTTGTCTTGTTTGTCTTGTTTGTCTTGCTTGTCTTGCTTGTCTTGCTTGTCTTGTTTGTCTTGTTTGTCTTGTTTGTCTTGTTTGTCTTGTTTGTCTTGTTTGTCTTGTTTGTCTTGTTTGTCTTGTTTGTCTTGTTTGTCTTGCTTGTCTTGTTTGTCTTGCTTGTCTTGTTTGTCTTGCTTGTCTTGTTTGTCTTGTTTGTCTTGCTTGTCTTGTTTGTCTTGCTTGTCTTGTTTGTCTTGCTTGTCTTGCTTGTCTTGTTTATCTTGTTTGTCTTGTTTGTCTTGCTTGTCTTGTTTGTCTTGTTTGTCTTGCTTGTCTTGTTTGTCTTGCTTGTCTTGTTTGTCTTGTTTGTCTTGCTTGTCTTGTTTGTCTTGCTTGTCTTGCTTGTCTTGTTCGTCTTGCTTGTCTTGCTTGTCTTGTTTGTCTTGTTTGTCTTGTTTGTCTTGCTTGTCTTGCTTATCTTGTTTGTCTTGTTTGTCTTGCTTGTCTTGTTTATCTTGTTTGTCTTGTTTGTCTTGCTTGTCTTGCTTGTCTTGTTTATCTTGTTTGTCTTGTTTGTCTTGTTTGTCTTGTTCGTCTTGTTCGTCTTGTTCGTCTTGCTTGTCTTGCTTGTCTTGTTTGTCTTGTTTGTCTTGTTTGTCTTGCTTGTCTTGTTTGTCTTGCTTGTCTTGTTTGTCTTGCTTGTCTTGTTTGTCTTGCTTGTCTTGCTTGTCTTGTTTGTCTTGCTTGTCTTGTTTGTCTTGCTTGTCTTGTTTGTCTTGCTTGTCTTGTTTGTCTTGCTTGTCTTGCTTGTCTTGTTTGTCTTGCTTGTCTTGTTTGTCTTGCTTGTCTTGTTTGTCTTGTTTGTCTTGTTTGTCTTGCTTGTCTTGTTTGTCTTGTTTGTCTTGTTTGTCTTGTTCCGAAACAGATAGACTGCTAACCTGCCAAATAAAGAAATCACAGCGCCCTTGACCTTGCTTTTCTTCTTTCTGTTGTATCTCATGTTTGTCTTGAGGTTCTTGTGAATGTTTTGTTTTTGTCCTGAGTTAAACATTCCAAAAATGTAATGTTTCTTGTTTCTTGATGCTTGTCTTACCTTGTGTGTTCAGTGTTCAGTGTTCAGTGATGTTTGTCTTACCTTGTGTGTTCAGTGTTCAGTGATGTTTGTCTTACCTTGTGTGTTCAGTGTTCAGTGTTCAGTGATGTTCAGTGTTCAGTGATGTTTGTTTTACCTTGTGTGTTCAGTGTTCAGTGATGTTTGTCTTACCTTGTGTGTTCAGTGTTCAGTGATGTTTGTCTTACCTTGTGTGTTCAGTGTTCAGTGATGTTTGTCTTACCTTGTGTGTTCAGTGTTCAGTGTTCAGTGATGTTTGTTTTACCTTGTGTTCAATTTTCAGTGATGTTTGTCTTACCTTGTGTGTTCAATGTTCAGTGTTCAATGTTCAGTGTTCAGTGATGTTTGTTTTACCTTGTGTGTTCAATTTTCAGTGATGTTTGTCTTACCTTGTGTGTTCAGTGTTCAGTGATGTTTGTCTTACCTTGTGTGTTCAGTGTTCAGTGATGTTTGTCTTACCTTGTGTGTTCAGTGTTCAGTGTTCAGTGATGTTTGTTTTACCTTGTGTGTTCAGTGGTCAGTGATGTTTGTCTTACCTTGTGTGTTCAATGTTCAGTGTTCAGTGATGTTTGTCTTACCTTGTGTGTTCAGTGTTCAGTGATGTTTGTCTTACCTTGTGTGTTCAGTGTTCAGTGATGTTTGTCTTACCTTGTGTGTTCAGTGTTCAGTGATGTTTGTCTTACCTTGTGTGTTCAGTGTTCAGTGATGCTTGTCTTACCTTGTGTGTTCAATGTTCAGTGTTCAGTGATGCTTGTCTGACTGTTTGACTGTTTGACTGTAGCTGCTGAAGGCGTGGGGAGCGGATGTGACGGCTACGTGTGGACCGGACGCTGTGGATCTCCTCTACTCGCTGGGTGCGGATACCGTTGTGGACTACACGACGACTGACGCAACAACAGAGCTGTCCAGAATGCCTCCGTAAGGCTTAAACACTTTCTTATAAATATTGTTCTCACTGATGATTATGAGATGAAATCTAATCAAATATATACCCCTTCATGATAATCCCTGTCCACTTAAAAAAGACAAAAAGGATCTGATTGGTTCAAATTTGATAAAGACTTCTAATTGCCTTCAAAATAGCAAAGATTCTAATGCAGCATATTTGTTTTGAAATTTGCCCTTACGTTTCAGGGGCGGATCACATCATTTTTAAGGGGAGGTTTCCAAATTTCTTTTAGGGACAATTCGACAACGCAAAGCGTTTAGTTGAGGGCGCGAAGCGTTCGAACCTCCTAGGGGGTCGCAGGGCATGCCCCCCCCCCCCCCCCCCCCCCTCAAAAAATGATGATAAAAGCAAGGAAAAGGAGCAATCTGGTTCAATCTGAACAAAGAAACTTCCTCTGATACACCTTCCAAAAAATAAAGTTAAGAAGACAAATTTGGATAAAAACTTGGACAATTGATCGATTCGGTGCAACCTGAGCTAACAAATTAGCCAATTACTTTCAAAAACCGAGACTTAGAAGACAGAGGCCGGCTCCTAGGGGGGTCCGGGGGCATGCTCCGCCGGGACAAATTTGATAAAAATCAAGGAAAATGGAGCAATCTGGTGCAATCTGAGCCATCATTTTTTCTTTTATTTCAAATTTATTTATTTTTTCTTTTAAATTGTTTCTCATGTTTTTTTATGTTTTTTTTTTAGCCTAGGGGGGGTTCCCGGAAACCCCAACTGCTTTCCATGAATTGTTTTGAAGTTTGGAATTTTGTATTTATCTGACAGTATGGTTAGTCCTTTGTGTGTTTGTGAATGTTCATTTTGTTTGTTCCCAGCTTTTATTCTTAACACATTATTGTTTTTTTGTTCATGCAAATAATGTTCTTGTGTTTTTACAATCCTGTATTATTTTGTAATTTTTGTTTTTTCAGGTTTGATTTTGTACTGGATGCAGTGGGAGGGAAAACAACGGAGGACTCTTTCGACTTGCTGAAGCAATGGACCAACGCCAAACTGGTCACCTTAGTAACGCCGCTGTTTAAAAACATCGACTCCATGGGATTTGTGCCGGGGACCGCACAGGCAGCGTTCTCTCTGGGAACCAATCTGTTGAGGGTGAGCTGTGTGACAGCCTAGTGGTTAAGACATCAGCATTCTGTATAGAAGGTTCGGGGTTCAAATTCCAGCTGCACCTGATGGGTTAAGGGTGGAGATTTTTCTGATCTCCCTGGTTAACTTATGTGCGGACCTGCTAGTGCCTTATCCCCTTTGTGTGTACATGCACATTTAGTTGTGAAGCAAAACAAAATGCTTTTAGAGACTGCTTTTTGTTGTCTGAGATTGAAACTTTGTAATACATCTACTGTACTTTTTCTTGTTGTCTGTTAATTTAGAATGAAACAAGAGGCGAAGCCTTCAAGGCTCCCGTAAGAAATCAACAAACAGTAACATAACACAAACTCACTCACTTCGTAACACACACACACACAAACACACACACACACACACACACACGCACACACACACACAGTTAAAACTAACGCATCATATCAACTCCATGTATAATTTTCAAAAGAAGGCAAACAGATAAAATGACTAGGGTAATAGGTTAGGTACCTGCCATGTGGGCACTTTTTCCACTGCTGTCCTCAGTCCTATACTTTTCATCAAGACTTGTCACCATGCCGAGTAGATCTAAATTCGGAAGTCTTCATGTGGCTGAGGCATATATCTGACATAGCGTCGATCTTGTTGTAGGTTAACCTCCTTTCTGAAACAAATGGCAAAATGCGATTAGTTATGATGACTACAACCTGCACAAATATAAACAGTGTTTTGAAACAGAATAGTCAGGTTATACAAGCCACTTTACCTATGCAGCATGGTAACCCTACAATATGCGAAACATGTCGACTGCAGCAGCCTGGTTCTTAAAATAATTCTGACGGTCAACACAGCCAGAAATGCCAACAAAGACAAGAAAGCTGTTGCAAGGTAAGCTTACCAAACGTTACATAGCGAATCATATGATAGTGCGTAAACAGCAAACAGTAGATCTACAATCAAAGAGAGGATCGAGTCTGGAATGAAACGCGATACAGATCTAGCATTCAAAAACTGTCTTTCACGTTCAAGGAAGTTGTTGCAAAGTACTTAAGACTTACTAAATTGTACAGACAAAACCATGACAGTGCATGTTTTGAATCTGAGGGAAAAATCGTGATCATTTTGACTTTGAGAACAGATTCATTCCGTTTCCTTATATCTGCATGTTCAAGTAAATGGTGGACAGTTTTTTTCGGGCAGAGTAAACTTAACTTGAGACTCTACTGCAAGTCTTGAAATTCACATAAATCGAACCACGAGCAAAGACATCCAAACATTACAGGCACTTTAGATCAACTCATTTCACTGGAGGTGACTGCCTAGCACTGTGTTTGACATCCGTGTCTGCTGAAATAAAAAGAAATTAAAACAAAACGGATTAACAGTAGGTGACACGTTATCAGAGTGGGAGACACTAGATCTGTCTCTGAACTTACCGGGATACGGCTGCAAGATCGACACTGACTGCCGCGCTTTCGACAGCTCTTCCTCGCGTGGACATTGGAAACACGCTGTGCAGATCAAATTGTAGGAAATCTCCCTTTGGTATCTTCTTTATTTACTTTTCTGGAGCTTAGAAACCGAACAACATGAAATCGTCTTCCCCGGCGAATCGGCGAGGTGAGAACTGGACCACAATCCTTCGCGCGACCCCTGACCTGATCTTGACACCTGACCTGCCGTCTACATGCCAAACACGACACAAACCAGTCAACTGCTTGTACCCCTTCAAAACCCCCCACCACCCGTTTTCTTTGGATACACGCTTTAACTACACACATGCCGACACAATGTTGATCATTGCTTCAATAATTTGAAGATGGTGCTTGAAAATTAACCATGTGAAATGAGTATTTCGGTGTTTAGCCAAAAATGTTAAAGTTTCTACCACAGACATACACACATACATACGCACGCACGCACGCACAGACAGACAAAGTTTACCATCGCATAGGCTACACTTACGTGAGCCAAAAACAAGAAAGGTAGGTTGTTGGAACGTTTGTTATTGACAAAACAATACATTCACAAATATATCGACCCTTGTTTTAAGTGAACAACCTACCTTTCTTGGTTTTTTATTCTGAATGTTGGAACGTTGGCCGTCTCTTTGTTTTTGGATTAGTTGTCTGTTACTTTCTTCTGTTGTTCTTCACTTGACATTTCTCCCCCAAAAAATTGCTTCAGAAATTGTATGTCAGTTTAAATGGGAGATCTGCACAGTGTGCCTGATTATCGTACTCTCCTTTCCTCCAGGGCTTAACTGCCGGGCGAAGCTATCGCTGGGCCATTTTCCTGGCCAATGGAAAAGCTCTGGGGAGAGTGAGCCAGCTGGTGGACAGTGGACAGGTTGGCATTGCTCCTTTCTCTCCCTTTGGATTCTGAAATACAGTGGACAGAGTATTTTCTGAAATACAGTGGACAGAGTATTTTCTGAAATACAGTGGACAGAGTATTTTCTGAAATACAGTGGACTCGTCGGCATTATACTTGTCTCGTCTAAATATCGGACCCTATTGCTACGCTGAAAACACAATAGCTGTTAATAATGTGGAGTGTGTGTGTGTGTGTGTGTGTGTGTGTGTGTGTCAGTGTGGGTGTAAGTGAGTGTGAGTGTGTGTATGCAGTTCTGTTAGCACTCTGGTTGTTGTGTTTGAATGTACTATGTATTGAATGAACTCAAACCAAGATATATTCCTGTGTTATGCACATGGTTGAAATAAAACTGATGACCTCCCCTTTTCAGACCCCGTCAAAGGGGAGACAATCAAGCCTTAAAAGGAGTCCTAAAATGGGGACACATTTGCAGGGCTATTAGACTAAACAGGGAGGGAGGGAGGGGGAGGGGGGTCCATGGTGATCACTGCTGTTATCTTTACCATGCAGCCAACCACTTTTTGTTCTGAGGTTTTTATTTTAGATTATTAAAAGTAAAAGTAAATTTACTTACATATTCTTCTGTCAAATCCCTATTCGTCACATTTAACACTTTAAACACTTCTAATGAAGGAATTAAGATATATATTGATTTTTGATTATTGATTTAGGGCAGATCACAACCATGCAGGCATCCCGCGAAGTAGGCGGGTCACCTGAGGGCGACCTGTACCCCTAGAGAAATTCCTCTAGAACGTTGTCGTCTAGGAGCCTGTCGTTAACCAGGCTCATTATTTTCCTTACTCATTAGTTTGAGGCATGAAGAAGAATAGCTGGAAAAATTTTCATGTATTTATTAAAGGTACAGAATTTTGTTGGTGTGTTGAAATACTTTCAAAACATATGGATTGTTTTTGGTGTTTATAAAAAGTACGTAAAATTAAACCAAGTTTAAATGGAGAATGAGTTGTGCTTCAGTTTGTCACATTGATTATGACATTGTCACTTGCCCATTTTGGAGTTAGTTGCATTTCTTTAACATCAGATGAGAAATCTAAAATGGGAAGTAACTCTGCTAAACAATCTTCCAAATAGAGTGATTATAATAGTGACATTAATTCTTTATATGAAATGCTATGGGAATTTGCCATCTTTTGATGTTGTGGTCTGTGTCCTACAAGTCAGTAAAACTGCATGGATCCCTTGACACGCTCAGTTGGCTGTGGTCAGAGCATAATTGTCTAATGACTTGTGAGAAGGGCCTTAACTCCTCCTATTCTAGTTGGCCATGCTGCTCTCCCCTGAATTACCAAACCTGCACAGTAATGAATATCAAAAACACACCTTTCTTGTTAAAACTTCAGTATCGGCTGCAAGGGTAGAAAGAGAAAATAGTTTGTATTTCTCATTTACACAAGAATTTCCTTTGATTGTCGTGCTTTTGATCTGATTGGCTCTTCAGAACATTTGATTGTCGTGCTTTTGATCTGATTGGCTCTTCAGAACATTTGATTGTCGTGCTTTTGATCCGATTGGCTCTTCAGAACATTTGCAGTCTCTGTCATTTTTATTTTTTTTATTTTTCAGATTCGACCAATTGTGGAGAAAGAGTTTCCCTTCACGGAAATGCCAGCGGCGTTTGAGAAAGTGGAGAGAGGGCACAACAGAGGGAAAACTGTGGTGAAGGTCGCAGATACTGCTGGACATTCATAGTATAAGTTAGGACAACACTCTGGACATTCATACTTAGGACAACACTCAGGGCAGTGATGAGAACATTGTTAAGATCTCAGATCTGAACAGTCTGATAGATCAAGCTTTGTGTCAGTGTGTGTGATTTTTGAGGTGTTATTTTTGCAAAATTAATCATGTTTTTTTTTAGTATCTTGATTCTTTAAGTATTGTGGAAGTCTGTGGCCATAACAGTAGTGTAGTTTGCATATTATTCATGCAACTAATTGCCACATGTATGAATGGATTCGTGTGACAGCATCCCCATCCCCTCCCCCCCCCCCCCCTCCTTCAAATTAATCCCCTGTCAAAATGATAGTAAAGAAGAGTGCTAACTTTGAACAAGCTTCTTTTAGTTTCTTTCATGCAGTATATTGGTGGCTGAGAGAGAGAGAGAGAGAGAGAGAGAGAGAGAGAGAGAGAGAGAGAGAGAGAGAGAGAGAGAGAGAGAGAGAGAGAGAGAGAGAGAGAGAGAGAGAGAGAGAGAGAGAGAGAGAGAGAGAGAGAGAGAGAGAGAGAGAGAGAGATTCAAACACATATGCAACAAACAAACAACCAACAAAGAATTGTTTGTCTTAACTTTTATTTAGGTTGCCGTTTTTTCTTTTAATTAATTCCACAAACTAAAAATGCTGACACACTCTACACATAAATTGTGTCAGAATGCAACGATACATGAAAGATGAATGCACAAAAACAACACACATACATACACTACATATAAATAATATTCATGTGATGGTAGGAAGTGTAGAAACATTACTTTGGAGGCAAATGAAACCTACCACCTCAACTCTCCATGACACACTGATGGCCCTGCAAACACACAAGGCTTTGCAGTACGCCCATTTCTTTAAAAAAAAAAATGACCCCCTGTTGTAATCTTAGAGATACGAGTTCTATTGGGAAACATGATTCTTGATACCAGCTGTGTTTGATAAAAAAGTTACAAAAGGATAACAAAAGCCAAAAAACTAAAACCACACACCTTTGACTGCTACCTTAGATTCTACTTTTCTATTTGTCAATTAAAATCGTGCTGTTACTGTTAAAAAAAAAACTTCAAAGGTAAGTGAATTATGTAAAAATCGTTTAAAACTTGATGAGGATGAACCAATAATTTATTTTAAAAAAGATGGATAAATGTTCCTTGAGTCATAATAAAACATGTCCTGTGCCATGGTAATGAAACAAAGCTGCCTGTCAGCAGAGGCTGCCTTTTCTGTGTACAGCACAACCCCCCTTTTAAGACCTCTAAACATCTGAGAAAAACAGGTCTGAAAAAGGAGGGAGTCTTACATGGGGGTAACTTTACACAGGTTATGAACAGAAAGTCTGAAAGAGCAAGGTGTTAAAATTAAGAAGGAGAAGTGTAATATGGGGGGGGGGGGGGGGGGGGGGGGGGTTCCACTGTAATGAAACAGGTTACCAGCACAACAGTTCCTGACTCTAGTACAGCCTCCTGCCTGTCACTACTGCAGGGTTCGTACAGAGTCCTTGAACCCTGGAAAACTCCTTGAAAATTGGAAAACCTTTTCCAGGCCTTGAAAAGTGCTTGAAAATAGAGTTTTGTTAAATAGTCATTGAAAAGTACTTGATTTTTCCAAATTGTTGCCTATACATTTCGTCAGCAGCTTGTCTTATTTAAAAAAAAATGCAACCCCCTTTTTTTTCGTCAAATACAGTACACACATTTTGGGAGAATAAAAGATCGAGTGAAAACGAAAGTAGATGAACTGGCAATGTGCAGTGGAACACCCCCCCCCCCCCCCCCCCCCCCCCTCCTCCCTCTTTTATGAATGATCGCCCACAATCTGAAAACATTAGGTCTTCAACAGGAAGGAGTCTTACAATGGAGGTAAATCGACAGTTCATCTTAAAAATCAAGGTCTTAAAATGGGAGAAGTCTTAAACTTAGGAGGGGGGGAGAGAGGTTGTCTTATAAGTGGGGTTTCACTGAATACTGTTACTAATCTATTTACATTCACCTTACAATTCTTTGTTCTGCTGATATTGACGTGTGTGGTTATTGTAATGGTATGACAGTATCTTATATTACAAAACACCGGTATCTATGAAGCAGGGAAATCAGCTGGCACCAAGTCGGACGACTCTTTACTTCTTACATGTACAACCAGCACACACTTTTGTCCAAACCAAAGTAAAGCAGTAACATCTATATATATATCTATATATATATACGACTTGTGTCTGTGTGTCTGTGTGTGTGTGTGTCTGTGTGTTCGCGATGCACGCCCAAGGTTCTCGATGGATCTGTTTCAAATTTGGTGGCCATATTCAGGTACTCCCCGGACACAACCTGGTCGATGAGATATTTCAACACGTGCTTTTGGTTTTTCTGTTCATCTTCCCAGATCCATTTCCACCAACTCTTCCTTATCTTCTCCAGTGTTTTGCGTTTATCTCCCTTCCTTCGTGTGGCGTCAATCCATATTCCCGTTTCTATTTTTAGAAGGTCACTGTCGACAACGCTCAATCCATATTCCCGTTATACTATTTTGAGAAGGTCACTGTCCCGGCGAAGCCGGGTATTACTCTTCCTTATCTTCTCCAGTGTTTTGCGCGTTTATTTCCCTTCCTTCGTGCGCTGCGCCGGCTTTAAAGCCGGGTCCCCGGCGCAGCCGGGTATTCGGCTCGACTTCTTCCCGGCGAAGCGGGTATTCATCTAGTCTTAAATGTACACACAGCTGTAAAACACACGGCTTGATCAACACGTGAAAGCAAAACCATTTTCTGAAGGAGGAAAAGATCCAACACAATGCTTCACGGAAACACAATGTTACAAGGATGTTAACACAAAATCTACGACCAGCCATAATCAGCCAACCCCCCTCCTCTTCTCCCCCCCCACCCCCTCCCCCAACATAAATGATTGGAGCAACTAAACAAATTTGTGTTTATCAAAGATGAACACCCATACAGGTTCACCTAGAAATGCCATTACTTTAAAAAAATTTAAAAAAAAAAAGCAGTAAAAATACCTTTACTTAATATTAAAAATAAATAAAGCAGTACAATGAACTTGATTACGAAATTAACTCATACAAGGCGGAAGAGATGTCATTCAACATAATAAAAGTAACACAGAAATTGCATAAATGTGTGCGAACAACATGAAAACTCAAGCTCTAACAAAACAAACACCATACGAATAATGGATACAAACAGCGCCTGGCAATTACTTCTGCAAACAAACCAAAATATCGCTCCAATGACAAAACTGAGCCACAGCTTCTCAGACAAATCAAATAAAACATCAATAAAACATCAAGATACATGTACCTCAACACCCCGACTAGATTAATAACAAATGCACACAGTCACAACTAAACACACTACATGCTGCTATTCCCATCGGCCCGTCTGCTATTCCCATCGGCCCGTCTGCTATTCCCATAGGCCCGTCTGCTATTCCCATAGGCCCGTCTGCTATTCCCATAGGCCCGTCTGCTATTCCCATAGGCCCGTCTGCTATTCCCACAGGCCCGTCTGCTATTCCCATAGGCCCGTCTGCTATTCCCACAGGCCCGTCTGCTATTCCCATAGGCCCGTCTGCTATTCCCATAGGCCTGTCTGCTATTCCCATAGGCCCGTCTGCTATTCCCATAGGCCCGTCTGCTATTCCCATAGGCCCGTCTGCTATTCCCATAGGCCCGTCTGCTATTCCCATAGGCCCGTCTGCTATTCCCATAGGCCCGTCTCTTTCACAGAGATGGGTAAGACATTGAATGGCCTTACCTGCTTTAAAAACACTCAACACACTACATGCTGCTATTCCCATAGGCCCGTCTCTTTCACAGAGATGGGTAAGACATTGAATGGCCTTACCTGCTTTAAAAACACTCAAAAGAAATGTTTGTCATCGTCCTGGGAAATATTCTCTAAAACACGATGGAAAATACATGATTTAACATTCTTTTATCCTTCTATCCACAACAGGTACAAATATAAACACTATTTCATAATAAAAATATCATTTTTGGCCTTCTGCTGACAAGCCGTCTAAAATGAGATATGCCAAAATTCCATGACGATGTGGGTATGCGAATCTAATGAATTACTTGAATATCAAACAGAGACGCCCACATTCGGTTACGCTTTCCGCTGTCTCATCCTGATAGTGCTACGTGTCAAATGTAAAAACAAGAGATATACTTAAAACTCCAGAAACATGCAAAAAAGTCTTATGAAACTAAATAAAATCGGTTAAAAATGGACACTTTCCCTGACGATGTACAAGTTACAATAACCTTCAAGGTTTAGTAGAAGTTTACTTTTTTTCTACACTTTATTATTTCTTTTAAAAATCAAAAATCAATTCACATGCAAAAACGCTCATGCATGATTGACAAAATACCCAGTGTCTTGCCTGCAATCCACTTTTTAGACATGTTACATATGTGTTTTTACAGGCAAGTACACATGTACATAGTTGTCAATCAAAATCTGCCCCAATCAAAGAAAGTTTGAGATTCACAATCATCAAGAGTTTTGTATTTACACTAATGCCAGAGTAAAAGTTCACTTTCACTTTATTGTTACAACACCTCATACCCCTGCTTTACAAAACAACAAAACTTTGTGTACACATTTTGTATTCAATATTGCAAGTACAAAATGTGTGACCTTACATACAGTGGAACCCCTCTTTAAGACTTTGAAAAATGTGTAAAAATAAAACACCAACAGGTCTTGAAATGGATGAAGTCTTAAAATGGATGTAAATTTAGAGTTTATCAACAGAAAATCTTAAAACTCAAGGTCTTAAAAAGGGGGAAGTCTTTCATCAGAGGGTCTTAAAGGTGTGTTTCCACTGTACGTAAAGCATGCTACATGTAGGTGGTAACAGTGCTCCTATCATCTCAACAACACTGACAAACAGACAAAGAGTGCAGAGCGCACGATCAACAAGACTGACACACGATCAACAAAGTGGACGACCACACACAAAGGCTCCCTCCTCACAGGGGTGGCAGTGCAACACAAACCATCTTCTGTACAGACATGCAAACAATCCTCTGTACAGACATGCAAACCAACCTCTGTACAATCTGTACACATCACTCTAGAGCTGGGCAACGTCAACCATGCAAACGGTGGCAAACTGAAATACAGTGGAACTCCTCTTATGCATCCTCCAAACATTTAAAACGGAGGGAGTTTTAAAATGGACTAATGGAGGTCAGTTTACAGAGGCAATGAAGAAAACATATTTAAAAAGAAAGGTCTTAAAAAAAGGGGGTGGGGTGTATTAAATTGGGATGTGTTAAAAGGGGGTGGGGTGTGTTAAATTGGGGTGTGTTAAAAGGGGGTGGGGTGTGTTAAAAGGGGGTAGGGTGTGTTAAAAGGGGGTGGGGTGTGTTAAAAGGGGGTGGGGTGTGTTAAAAGGGGGTGGGGTGTGTTAAAAGACGGTGGGGTGTGTTAAAAGACGGTGGGGTGTGTTAAAAGACGGTGGGGTGTGTTAAAAGGGGGTGGGGTGTGTTAAAAGGGGGTGGGGTGTGTTAAAAGAGGGTGGGGTGTGTTAAAAGGGGGTGGGGTGTGTTAAAAGGGGGTGGGGTGTGTTAAAAGGGGTGGGGTGTGTTAAAAGGGGGTGGGGTGTGTTAAAAGGGGGTGGGGTGTGTTAAAAGGGGGTGGGGTGTGTTAAAAGAGGGTGGGGTGTGTTAAAAAAGGGTGGGGTGTGTTAAAAGGGGGTGGGGTGTGTTAAAAGGGGGTGGGGTGTGTTAAAAGGGGTGGGGTGTGTTAAAAGGGGGTGGGGTGTGTTAAAAGGGGGTGGGGTGTGTTAAAAGGGGGTGGGGTGTGTTAAAAGGGGGATTCCACTGTTGTCTCCACCTTCAAACACCCTCCTCAGGCACATTGTCAAACTCCCTTTACATCATGCAGGGTAACGCTGTACACATGTAGGAGAACTCTATTCATGTCATGTAGGACAGTGAACAAAACATGTAATACTTTCAAGTAGCCTTTTTCTGTACTGCTTTAAAGAAAATGGTACTTTTACAACAACAACAAAAACTATTGCCACCACCAGCCATACAAAACCTTTTGACACAAGTCCTGTTACAGGCGGTTTGTGGCTTCTTTCAAAGCATTTCTGTCTTGCAGAAACCAGGGAAAACGTAAAAATGTTGTCAGTTTAAAAAAGCTATTGAACTTATACTCAATAATTGACATGTAATACTTCCTAGCTGCACGGCAGACCTCTTACACATTCACTGAACCAGCAGTCGCCCAAAACAGCTGCATGCATTTGACTGCAACTCTCATCCCTACACATGCATCACCTAATTCACACTAAAATAACATACACATTGTAACCCTAACCGTCAAACTGTAACAATCATTGTTTACTCTTAAGTTCTCTGAGCATCTTGGGGTGGGCCTTCTTACCACTAAATTCCCACCTGCTACAGGAACTTCAAAATTCAACAAATCTGTATAAAAATGTCTCACGAATAATAATTAATATAGATTCCTAAAATGTTGTAAGCTGACAACATATTGTGAAGAAATGCCCACGCAGAGAGCAATCCAGCCAACTGATCAACAGACAGGTAATCAGAGGGACCTTGATTACAAATCACAAAGTACAGGTAATGACAGGGACGTTGATGAACCACAAGTGTAAGATGTGGGCGATGATGAACCATGCATGAATGGGAGAGTAACAATTCATCAAGGGTAATTTATAGAGGGATAAAGACCCACAGGTGCAGGGTAGGCAAACATGTTATTGTTAGCTTCCCACACTACACACATTCTCTTTCTCTGACAATGCATCGCCAGCTACATGTTCAAAACAAAGAACCTGACCACGAGATCATTGCTTGCTATTTCTCTTAGGCCAAAAAAAAAAAATAGGTGTGGTTACGGTACATGTACCATAGCCAAAAAAAATAGGGTAGGTAGGTAGGCAATCACTTTTTTTTTAAAAACTTTTTTTTCTAATGTGTACAAATTAAACATACTTGACAGGGAAATAAGTGTGCGACTCGGGCGCTTTCGCTTTCATTGCGTTTTTTGCACTCTTTTTTTTTTTTTTTTTGACAAATGTAATAAAAAGTTATAGGATCGGCCCCTAAAAATAGGGTAGGTCGGGTTACCGTAACCACACCTATTTTTTTTTTAGGCCTTAGTAATATTCTGCCCGTGCGTACAAGCACTTGGTTTGGGCTCCTCGTGTCAAGGGTTCCAATCCTGGCTGGGATTGATACAGGTCAACTTTATGACTCTGATACTCTATCTTAAACAAACACAAGATGGCTGGTGACACTCAACGCGCATACATCCGAGTAGCGCTACTCTTGAGGCTACTGTAGCTTCCCATTCACAAGAATCGCCCAAATGTCCCTAACACTGGGAGTGTAGCGTTTGATGAATAAATGTCTGCCTCTCGTTCTAAACCATGAAATTGCAGTTTTAAAGTGCACTGCAGCAGCCCACAGCTCAGAGAAATGGAGCTGCTGATTAAAATCCAAAGATGGCGTTTGAAGCTGGCATAACACCAAAACTTCCTTCAAATCGCTAAAAACTTTAACACCATTTGGGCAGAGCTAGAGCTGCCAAACATTTTTGACAGAAGGGAAAAGGTGAAGTCAAAAACAACCGTAAATTTTCCAAAATTACCAAAACATTTTAAAACAATTTCAAAAAATGTGCCAAAGAAAAGAAACTCTCGCAATATTCCTGATGTAAACTTTGACCAGCTTCACAAAGTTGTGTAGATGTCATTTAAGAAGAGATTGGAGTGTAGCACAGAGTGGTTAGCTGTTACAACTGTTTGCATGTAGAGTTATGAGGAGATCTGGGTGGATGACTGCAGCTCCATCCCATTCATGTCCCACCCCCGTGTCACCACAGTGGAAAGTAAAAGACTTCATGTCCCACCCCCGTGTCACAACAGCGGCAAGTAAAAGACTTCATGTCCCACCCCCGTGTCACCACAGTGGAAAGTAAAAGACTTCATGTCCCACCCCCGTGTCACAACAGCGGCAAGTAAAAGACTTCATGTCCCACCCCCGTGTCACCAGTGGCAAGTAAAAGACTTCATGTCCAACCCCCGTGTCACCAGTGGCAAGTAAAAGACTTCATGTCCCACCCCCGTGTCACCACAGTGGCAAGTAAAAGATTTCGGTCATTCTGCCATAAGTGCAGATGACTGTTTACAGCAAAACACGCTTAAGCCTGTGTATCTCATCTAAAGTCAGGGGAACACCAGGGAACATGTCCCTAATGGTTTGACCGTGAGGGTGTAAAACATCGTCATCTTCACCACACACAGTGGGCTGTAAGAGTGGCTCTCCCTCAATGCACACAACAGAAACATTCTTAATGACAGACGTAGGTACGCCAACAAATCAAGTGCATGATTCAATTAAAAGTCTTTAGTATTAAATTACTTATTTATTTCTGTTAGAAATTGTTTAGTTACATCCTAAACAAACAAGTTTGCCTAATTAGGCTTTCCCCCCAAAGTTGAGATGTTGAAGAAATGGGATCATACCTCTCTTGATCAAGTGCAAAGAAAATAGTTATGTCAAAAGTCACGAATTCTGCACAACAATACCAATTTCCCTGTCACAATAATGATTTAAAGCTCGTTTTAAGCGCGCTATGAACAGGCACATCAACACATTTGTTTATCCTGAAACCTGCTGCTGATTTGAGTGACTACATTATCCACAATGCAGTCTGTTCCTCTCTGCTGCTCCAATCGTGGCTTCCTCAATATGAGTCACCTTTTGTCCTGCTGCTAATTTGAAGCAGCATCAATGCTCAACATTTAATTGAAGATTTAAAAACATCTTGTAACCAAAACATCTTAGAAGATCCAAAATGGCAACATAAATAGCTGTACATAAACTGAGGTATTCCGCCAAAAATATATAGACTTTTTGTGTTGTCCAAAATGACAGACATGTTTCAACTAGAACTGGTGATGGAGTCTAATACACTTTTCTTGACCCCTTTGGACAGCTTGGTCACCTGGCGCTGCAACTCTCGGTTCTTGACCTGTTGACACACAGAACACAAGGTCACGGTCACACACCTACTTCCAATTACACAAGGTATGTATTGTAAGACTCAGTTATTCACAAAAACAATACAATCTGAAACAGACTGACCGTTAATGTTTAAAAATCAAGAAAAACAAAACATGAAAGGTTAGTTTATGGAAAATAAGAAAAACAAATGCTTCTGTGCTCACCCTTGCTATTCGAAATATAAATCAGAAACAAATCATTCTTCTGAACAGTCCAGAAAATTATAATTTTCTTCTTATTGGCCGGAACTCAACCCCACTGTGACCTTCAAATTTGACCAGGGTCAACCAAGCTTGACACTGCCAGGTCATTAAACCATGGAAATGAGTTCACTTTCTGTTCATGATCACATTCTCATTTGTTTGTCGGTCCCCTTCAAAGACCACTAAGTTGATGTTCTAGTCAATGTTTTGTTTTTTCGTCTATAATGAAACTTACTGTTCTAGTCAATGTTTTGTTTTTTCGTCTATAATGAAACTTACAAACTAACCTTTTAAAAAAAAAATTAAAACTTTAGCAGTCTATCTGTTTTGATTTTTCTGACTACACAAATCACTAAATAAAGACATAAATACACTTGAGAGACATGTTGTACACACCCCTGTAATAACAACATTTGATACACCCAAGAAACATGTGCGTACACACACCTGTAATAACGACCTAAATACAGGTGATAAACCTGTCGTGCACTCACCTGTAAGCTGGTGATGGCTTCATCGTGCAGCTTCTGGACGTTGGTGACCTTGGTGCGAGCGTCTTTCTCCGACTCCCAGGTCTCTGCCTTCAACTCATTGTACTGAAACAACAGCAACACATGTACATGTACTTCACACTTTGCTCACAGACCATCATTCTGTACTGAAACAACAGCCAACACATGTACATGTACTTCACACTTTGCTCAGAGACCATCATTCTGTACTGAGACAACAGCAACACATGTACATGTACTTCACACTTTGCTCACAGACCATCATTCTGTACTGAAACAACAGCCAACACATGTACATGTACTTCACACTTTGCTCAGAGACCATCATTCTGTACTGAGACAACAGCAACACATGTACATGTACTTCACACTTTGCTCACAGACCATCATTCTGTACTGAGACAACAGCAACACATGTACATGTACTTCACACTTTGCTCACAGACCATCATTCTGTACTGAAACAACAGCAACACATGTACATGTACTTCACACTTTGCTCACAGACCATCATTCTGTACTGAGAGTCAGGAAGACAAATGACAAAGTTGAAAACCCTATCTATGAAGCACTGAACTAAGAATCTACATACTTTTTTCCAAGCACTAATAAATTCCAGCTCCCTTCGCATCTCTCTCAGATCAAACAATCAATCTTCACCGGCTGCAAGAAACCAAGCAATATCCTGACTGAAAACAATGTGAGCTTTGTCATCACACTGAATGAATTTCAAATGTAAGCTCTTCTTTTAGTACGCGACATCACTACCACAGGGCTGATTTGAGAGTAGGCTTGTTCCTATTAAACAGGTCTAATTCAGAAGAAGGACCGTTTTCCGTTCCACAGGGCTAATTTGGGAGAAGGCTCATTTTTCGTTGCACAAAGATGATTCAGGAGTTTTCTATTTTCCTGTAGCACAGGGCTAATTCGGGAATAGTCTCATTTCATGTCATACAGGGCAAATTCAAGACTATGCTCATTTATCGTTACACAGGGTTAATTCAGGAGTATGCTCATTTCTCGTTACACAGGGTTAATTGAGGAGTATGCTCATTCCCCATTACGCCTCAAACCCACCTTCTTGTCTTTCTCCAGCAGCTGAGCGTCCTTGCCTTGCAGCTGTTTCTTGAGGCTCTCGATCTGCTCCCTGAGCTGCGTGATGAGGATGACGTTGTCCGAGCTGTTGGTGTCCTGCACCCCCACGTCTGACACGTTGCTACCCGTGCTGCACAACAACAGGCTATCGGCGTAGGGAATGAATGATAACGACAGGCTATCGGCGTAGGGAATGAATGATAACGACAGGCTATCGGCGTAGGGAATGAATGATAACGACAGGCTATCGGCGTAGGGAATGAATGATAACGACAGGCTATCGGCGTAGGGAATGAATGATAACGACAGGCTATCGGCGTAGGGAATGAATGATAACGACAGGCTATCGGCGTAGGGAATGAATGATAACGACAGGCTATCGGCGTAGGGAATGAATGATAACGACAGGCTATCGGCGTAGGGAATGAATGATAACGACAGGCTATCGGCGTAGGGAATGAATGATAACGACAGGCTATCGGCGTAGGGAATGAATGATAACGACAGGCTATCGGTGTAGGGAATGAATGATAACGACAGGCTATCGGCGTAGGGAATGAATGATGACAGGCTATCGGCGTAGGGAATGAATGATAACGACAGGCTATCGGCGTAGGGAATGAATGATAACGACAGGCTATCGGCGTGGGGAATGAATGATAACAACAGGCTATCGACGTAGGGAATGAATGATAACGACAGGCTATCGGCGTAGGGAATGAATGATAACAACAGGCTATCGGCGTAGGGAATGAATAATAACAACAGGTTATCGGCGTAGGGAATGAATGATAACAACAGGCTATCGGCGTAGGGAATGAATGATAACAACAGGCTATCGGCATAGGGAATGAATGATAACGACAGGCTATCGGCGTAGGGAATGAATGATAACGACAGGCTATCGGCGTAGGGAATGAATGATAACGACAGGCTATCGGCGTAGGAAATGAATGATAATGACAGGCTATCGGCGTAGGGAATGAATAATAATGACAGGCTATCGGCGTAGGGAATGAATGATAACGACAGGCTATCGGTGTAGGGAATGAATGATAACGACAGGCTATCGGCGTAGGGAATGAATGATAACGACAGGCTATCGGCGTGGGGAATGAATGATAACAACAGGCTAGCAGCCTAGGGAATGAATGATAACGACAAGCTATGGGCGTAGGGAATGAATGATAACGACAAGCTATCATCTTTTATGAAACAAACATGACCCCACTGTGACCCCAAAATGTGACAAGGGTCAACCAAATTGGGCTCATTTTGAGAGATCATCAGACCCTAAAAGTGTACAAAGTTTCAAAGGTTTACCTTGAAAAACATTCGAGATAACCTCAACGTTAATTTTTTTTTCCATGGCCGGACACGGATAATACCAAGACTCACATATTACTCAGGTGAGTAAAACAAACACTTATTCAACTCCATGGACCATACTTGAGGGAATTAGCAATTCTAATGTATGGGCTTGTCACTGACAGACACGTCCACAGCATTGTCTTTGGAGATGCCTGACACTTGAAATAATGTTAACAAAAATGTGAATGTGTTGAAAATGTTGCTTTAACCAGAGTTGCAATAGAAGCAAACGAAGAGAGTTCTTGTCATAAAACTCTAGTGTTGTGCATACCTTTCATACAGTGTTGTGCATACCTTTTAGGTGTGGAGACGGAGACGCCGTTTGACACGGACTTGTCTAACTTTGGCTTCTTGGCCGGGCTGCTCTCCTCCCCCTGGGATTCCTCCCTGGTGCACACAACATGCACATTGTACATACAACACAACAACAACACGGAGAAGAAGAACAACAACAGATATCTCATTATCTCTATCCACACATCAAGCTTCAATGTGGAAAGTTCTTACGTACAATATCCTTGCCCAACTGTCATCTCAGCAACACAAACACACTGCCTACAGATTTTGCTTCTGCATTAAAAACTCATGAACTACCACAGTACAGCCAATGTTGTTGTACAAGTGACCCAACTTCTTCTTCATTCATGCGCTAAAACTCCCACGTTGACTCATGTTTTTGCATGAGTGCGTTTTTATGTGTGTGACCGTTTTTACCCAGCCATTAAGGCAGCCGTACGCCACTTGGAACACACGACATTCCGGTTGAGAAGCCTGCGTCCTATCCACTAGGCCCTTGCGCTCGTCAGTGACCCAACAAAACCGTATGGTTTACAGGCTTTTCATTTTTAAATTACACAACATCCGACTCACTTGTTCTTTTGATGGTGATGCTTGGAGTGATGGTTCTTGGAGTGGTGGTGGTGATGCGACCTTGACCTGTGAGCTTTGTGCGGCTTTCCGTCCTTGCCCTCTCGGCCTTCACCTTTTTCTGACAACAAGTCGCTGGTACGGTCCAGCAGGTTGGACGTCTTTTCTGTCAGACTTTTTGACTTGCTGTGCTTGCGGTGGTGGTGGCCATTAGATGCCGCTGCCTTGTCCGCTGACGTGCTGGCCCCGGTGGACTCTCCCTCGGCTGCCGAGCTGCTGCCGCTGGCCGAGGGTTTGGTGTTGCTAGAAGCCAGTTTCATGATGACGGCCGCCAGCCCGCCCTGGTTGTCCCCCCCTTTGCCGTGCGACGTCAGTCTGTGGATGCGATTCTCCAGGCTGTCCCCCCCGTCTTGCATCGAGGCGGAAGTGGAAGATTTTCGCACCATACTCATGGTGAAGTCCTGACTCTTGCGAGTCTTGGCCAGCACGCGCTTGTAGGCCTGTGTGCACAGCCAGCACAGCTGTTTGCCGTCCACCTGCGCACCATACATCCAGTCGTTAGTCAAAGTCTGCTGCACACAAACAACACAAATAGACAAACACACACACAAAACACACTATGGATAACACAAGAAACAAACTACTGAAAAGAAGTGCACACAAACAAACACACACACAAAAAACACACTATGGATAACACAAGAAACAAACTACTGAAAAGAAGTGCACATAAACAGACAAACACACACACAAAAAACACACTATCATGGGTGCAACCTGGAAAATTCCAAAAACCGGCAAAAGTTGGGGTCCAGCTTTTTTAGTACCGTATTTAAAATGCCAAAAAAACACCTCTCCTGGAACAAAAACATCGGCAGCCGATGAAACCAAAAACCGGCTGCCGGCGTGTAACCGGCAGAGTTGCACCCATGCACTATGGTTAACACAAGAAACAAACTACTAAAAAGAAGTGCACACAAACAGACAAACACACACACACAAAACTTACTTAAGTTAACACAAGAAACAAAATATTGGAAAGAAGTGCACACAAACAGACAAACACACACACACAAAACTCACTACGGATAACACAAGAAACAAAATATTGGAAAGAAGGGTTGGCATGAAGAGCACCCAACACACTTTCACCCCGAAAAGAAACAAAGAAAATACACGGAACTACGTCTGGAGCGTTCGAAAAAGTGTTTAACGGGTCTAAACAACAAAATGATGTTAACATAATTGACATGTCCGACTGGTTTTAAAATCAGCGCATAGGTATGTGTGCTGTTATTGAGGGAAATTACATATGCACACATGATATATACACAGACACGCTTGAGCACACATGATATATACACAGACACACATGATATATACACAGACACACATGATATATACACAGACACGCTTGAGCACACAATTTTTCACTTTTTGCTTGCAGTCATCGCTGCGGTCAAAGGCACACTTGAGCTTGCACTGTTCACACGTCATAGGAGGACCCCACTTCTTCTCAGAGTTGACGCAGCGTTGACATCGCTTCCCGATGAACCCGGCCAGTATGCTGCAGTATTCACATGCTGTGGGCTGGAAAGAAATAAACACATTTGTAAAATTCATGTATTCATTGACAATAGACAGTTAACCAACACGTTCATGTATACATTTAGTATGGTTCTGTACAAACATGTTCTTCAGATCACAATTTATGTAAAGACCAGTGACTGAGTGAGAATTCCGTATCATAGCTAATCAAGAAAAAGCCATCACTAGCTTACCGCTATGAATAGATATGTCATTGTCAGCTAAACGAAAGTATTTAGAACTTTTAACGAGAGAAAAGAAACAACCTTGCGTTTCCGAGTTGTTTGTTCTTCATGCAGTTGTCACAAACTTTTTGAACTAGGCAAATAAATTCATGTTCTATTCACCTCTGCGACACACCTTTAAAAGTTCAACTTTACAAATAAACTACACCTTTCTTAACAATAACATTCCAGATTTGTCAAAACCCGTCTTTGAAAAGCTCACTTAATTAAGAAGTTCCCTCAGAGCTTTACAAATTATATAAACTTCAGGCAGACATACCTTTCCGTAACCGCCCTGATATGGCCCTTAGTGGTCGGCTGGGCGTTAATACAGAATACAGAATACAGTATTTATTGAGCCAAGTGACATTAAAAAAACATTTTAAGCACAAGGAATTTAGCGTAGTGTTGGTAAAATCACGCACACACACACACCCACACACACACTGACACACACACACACACGCCCACACATTCACTGACATACACACCAACACACACACGCCCACACTACAGCAATCACGATCACACCATCACACGCAGGGCAGACATTAAGCAAACAAACAAACAAACAAACAAACCTTTCCGTAAATCTTGACATTCTGGGCACATTTTGAGCAAATTGTTGTTGTGCTCCCTTTGCTGCAAAGAAATAAAACAAATTGTTATCATCAGTTAAACAAGGGCAATTAGCTGTTAGTCACTTAGTGTTCGCTAAAAACAAACAAAACAGTGTTTCATTTAAACATCATCAAAGTTTCTTCTCTTTAAGTCTAGCTCTTGTCAACACCTTATGAAAATACTGTTCATTAGCCCCCAAAGGTGTGTTTCCAATGACAAGGCAAAACAATAAGTATTGATTTTAAGTTTCCTGGTAAAGTCGAATTTTATCATTTCATAATTATTATCATTAAACTTTTTTTTGGGGGGGGAAGGGTAAAAAAAAGTCAGGATGGAAAATAAGGTTGGTCAAAAACATTGAATTTTTTTTCTCGGCTTTATACGTTTACTTTTACAGAAGCAAAGATTAGAATGAGGGGAAGGGATGAAAGGATCTGCCATCTGGTATAAAATGGCAAATATTTGTTTGAAAAGCAACAGATACTAGTGCATTCCACTGGTTACTTCTTCAGTTCTTTATCAATCAATCAATCAATCAATATGAGGCTTATATCGCGCGTATTCCGTGGGTACAGTTCTAAGCACAGGGATTTATTTTTTTATTTTATTTTTATTTTAGGCAATTTATATCGCGCACATATTCAAGGTGCAGGGATTTATTTATGCCGTGTGAGATGGAATTTTTTTACACAATACATCACGCATTCACATCGGCCATCAGATCGCAGCCATTTCGGCGCATATCCTACTTTTCACGGCCTATTATTCCAAGTCACACGGGTATTTTGGTGGACATTTTTATCTATGCCTATACAATTTTGCCAGGAAAGACCCTTTTGTCAATCGTGGGATCTTTAACGTGCACACCCCAATGTAGTGTACACGAAGGGACCTCGGTTTTTCGTCTCATCTGAAAGACTAGCACTTGAACCCACCACCTAGGTTAGGAAAGGGGGGAGAAAATTGCTAACGCCCTGACCCAGGGTCGAACTCGCAACCTCTCACTTCCGAGCGCAAGTGCGTTACCACTCGGCCACCCAGATTGTATTTATGATATATCACAGATTCACAGGAAGTAAACGTCCTGTTTACCAAGTCCACTGTGGTATGTTATCTATTTCAAACCTCCCCATTGATATTTAACTCATTACACTTACACAACAAAAATCATTCGCTATGAGTATGAGATAAAAACCAGAAAGAAATAGACTGTACCTGTTTAACTGGAACTCTGCTCGGCAGTATGTACACTTGACCACAGGAAAGTTGCTTCTACATTCCTAGAACACAATCATTTGATTTTGAAATGAAACATTCTTAAAATGTAAATCAGAATTAGTGATCACTGACTAAAGCCTGTAAAGGAAAACAGATGAATTACACTACACAGATGCATCACGTTAACTAAAGCTAGATCAAAATGACAATGTTGTTTCATACTGTACTGTATTGTCAAGTAAGTGTGATCTCTTACAAAGCTCACTGTGTCACAAACTTTAACTTTTTGAAATTTTTACATTTAGTCAAGTTATGACTAAACGTTTAGACGGGCAATCGAGACGAGGGTCGTGGTGTATGTGTGTTTGTATACATGTATGTGTGTGCGTGTGTATGTGTAGAATGTTTCCGAGGAAACTACAGACTGATTTTTATAAAATTTCCCATGAGATATCCTCGGTATGATATCCCCAGACCATTTTTTCCTTATTTCGAGAAATGTATTTGATGACGTCTCATCCAGCTTTTTGTGAAAGTTGAGGCGGCACTGTCACACCCTCAGCTTTTGATCAAATAGCTTAACATTTTGGTGAAGTAATTTTCGACGAAGCCCGAACTTTGGCATTTTAGCTTGGTGGCTTAAAAATCAATTAATGAGTTTGGTCATTCAAATTAAAATCATGAAAATTGCAATTAAAATTAAAGTTTTAGCAATCGATCAATTATTCTTAAAACCATTTAATCTTATTTGTTATTATTTCCTGATTCTAAAAACATATACATATCTTATATTTGTATTAAAAACAAGCTCAGAAAATTAAACTATGAAATTCTATTTAAAATAAAAAATTCAGAAATCGATTTTAAAACAACTTCATCTTCTTCCTTGTCACTCAGTTCCTGATTCCAAAAGCATATATTTTTAGATATGTTATGTTTGGATTAAAACCAATCACAACAAGTTAAAAAGAATAGAGATACAGAATAAAACCTTGCTGTTCTGCTAAGTGCACACGCTATTGCGCTATACTGGCTTGTCAATTCCACTGTTTACAATTTCATCATGGGGAAACTGACGAAGCTATTTTGTCTTGGTTAGAAAAAAAATGCAGGGCGGTCAGTTTCATTCTGTGAGTTCGACAGATTGACAAAATAAAGTAATTTCGCCTTACGCGACTTGTTCAGAGTTAATTCCATGAGAAACACTATTGCTGAATGAATCACAAATGGTAGTTGGTACACATTTTGCAAGTTCTCTCAAGAAAACAGGATATTATTATTACTGCATTACATCTAATATTCGCAGTCTGGATCGATCAAAGCCCAAATCCAAAACGAAAAACAAAAATGGTTCAATTTCGACGAAACAAATAACCGGCTGGATTTTCACTACAAGGATGGCCAAGAAAAAACGTCTTTTGTTTGAACGAGAAAACAAGAATGATCAACAATCAAGTTGTTGAGAAACAAATCTTCTTCACTTACTTTACAAAGCTGATCGCCGTGTGATAGATCATCGAAGGGAAAACGCCGGTGACACTTTGTACAAGCAAATAACGCTGCCATTTTAAAAAATCAAAAAGAGTTCCTTAGCATGGTAAAATGAGACTAATATCAACAGATAGATTGAATTCAGTGGTCACAACGCTCTGTGTCCTCAGTAACCGGAAGTTAACACATTGGCGCATGCGCCAATCTTGAAAATAGTAAAATATTTTAAACAATTTTTGTTCGCTTTGCGTGTACACATAAATGTCTGAACAGAGAGTCAAGCAATTTTGGTCAAGCAGAGAGTTTAAGGCTGTGAGGATGGTATGAATTTTAAAACAAAACAAAAATATTTCAGCGGGGGTAGTCCCTATTCCAATCCAGTATTACAAAGGTCGTAAGAATTTTTGTACGGACAATAATCAACAGAATTGATAAATAATTTAAGTCAGTCTAGCGACATAACTTTTTTGTCAGAGTCCTCAGTATTCAGAATTAAGACAAATCGTTACAAATGTAAATGTTCGAGATATCGCGATTTTTCGTTGCTGCTGTCTGCTAGATCACCCGGATGTGGCTTCTTTCGATTGTTTACAACCTCCATGTGAATTTGGATGCAGCGATCGTCGCCGAATAACCAACAGACGACTCTTCAGTGAAATCATAGATGGGGGTAAGTGTGCAGTTCAGTAATCTTGTTTTCTTTAGCGCACTTACATGTGAAGGGTTATGTTTTTACGTATTTCTCCCACGTGTAGACGTTTCGATTGAACTTGTTTTAGGTTCTGGCGCCTTCTCTCCCAGTAACTAGTCTCATTTCTAAATGTTACTTTCAAAAAGATTCTGATCTCAGGAGGCATTTTTTGGGGTATAGTATGAGTATGATAGACTTGCCGATTGAAAAGTGACATTCTTAAAAAAATCAAGCAAACAGACAGTTTCTTAACTTGTCTCCTGTACCATCATCAGCGGAAGATGAAGGTGGTGCTGGAAGGAGAAGCAAGCGACGAAGTCCCAGTCATTTCGGGAGTCCCACAGGGAACGGTCCTTGGACCTCTTCTCTTCCTTGTGCACATAAACGACCTCCCCGATCAAGTGAAGGCAAACGTACGACTCTTCGCAGACGACTGCCTACTCTACCGTGACATACGCTCATTCCAGGACCACATCGAACTTCAAAAAGACCTTAAGAACCTAGAGTGCTGGGCAGAACAATGGGGCATGAGATTCAACGCGCAGAAATGCTACATCTTATCCACCAAACCCAAATCCCAGTACTTCTACACACTGGACAATACCATCCTTAAACACGTCAGCCAGAGTACCTATCTCGGCATCCAAATATCCTCCGACCTGAAATGGTCACCCCACATCTGCAACATCTGCAACAAGGCAGGGTCCGTCCTCGGATTCCTACGAAGAAACCTGCACAACTGCCCGCAAGAGTGCAGACGCATGGCGTACGTCACTCTTGTCCGATCGACCCTTGAGTATGGGGCAGTTGTGTGGGACCCTTATCTAAAACAGGACATCGACAAAATCGAGAAGGTACAGCACAAGGCAGCCAGATTCATCTGCAAAGACTACAGATCCAGAGAACCTGGCTGCATCACAGCAATGCTACAGCGACTAAACCTACCCACACTTGCAGATCGGCGCAAACAACTCCGCCTGACAATGCTATATAAAATAACGGGAGGACAAGTACCAGCTATACCCCCAGAAAGTTTCCTCACCCCCGCAGATAAGACCAAGCGGAAAATTATATCAACAAAGTTTTACGGGTGCACATCAGAAAACCCCGTTGAGAAGCGAGTCTACAACAACTCGAGACCCTTCAAAATTCCGGATAGCCGATCTGAACCGTATAGAAACTCTTTTTTTGTCAGGACGCCGACTGAATGGAACCGCCTACAAGACTCCGTGGTACATTCAGCAACTGCCAACACATTTACATCAGGTGTTGGCAGGGCCCCACCACCATAGGCGCACCGCCAGGTGTTTTTATCCTGCTTTTAAACACTGCCCAAATTCCAGCAGTTGACACCACCAACCTGGAAGGGCATGCATGTATAGAAAGTTTTTAAACTCCGTCACGCTGCGCTCTCTCGCCCATTGCGACGACAGCCATTATTGGCTACTGCAATGTACTACATCCAGATCCAGATCCAGATCATTTTTGCATTCATTTCTGGCAGTGTACTGTCACTTTTGGTTTGATCAATTTGGGTATGAATCGGGTCGTGGGCATCTGTTTCTTTGCTCTGTACAAAATACAAAATAGTACTGAGAAACTTGTGTCACAGTCATTAGCATCTGACTGACGCCACTGTACTGTTGGGCAGCTACTTGGCTGGTAATGGTGGCAATCTACTATCTAGTCAACCTTTGAGGGGAAACAAAGTGCTGGATTGCTGGCAGTATGTAACAGTATTACTTGGTACAAAAGCAGTGTCTTAGAATATTGTCGTAAAGGGTCTTGTTTCATATTTATGCTCTTTACTTACAATTTACATCAACATTTCAGCGGGTACAGGGAATGCTTCAGTGATCATGATACCTACATGTAATGTTGTATGTACAGTATACGTACAAGTTATACATCTATAAATGTATGGTGATGTATCAACAGATTTTGCATCAGGAGTATGCTGGAAGATGTTCCTTTTGGTTATGACTGCATGAATAATTATTCCGTAAAACTGAACAAGTTGACTGTCACTGTCAGTAAGTTTTGATAACTGCCAAAATCATTTTGCTGGTATCTTCTTCTTCTTCTTCGTTCATGAGCTTAGACTCCCACGTTCACTCATGTTTTTAGCACGAGTGGATTTTTATGTGTATGACCGCTTTTACCCCAACATTCAGGCAGCATACGCTGATTTCGGGGGAATTTTGCTGGTATGAATTTTTCCTTCAGTATTGTTTGTGTGGCTGATATCAAGTTTGTTTGTGGCACACTGTGCTGGCCAGGTGTAACCACTCATATTATGAAGTCACCGGCAGGTATCACTAAGCCGGATATGACGTCATCAAAGACATAAATTGATCAAAAAAATGAAAACAACGTGTGGGGACATCATACCCAGGAACTTTCATGTAAAGTTTTATGAAGATCGGTCGAGTAGTTTTCTCTGAATCGCTCTACTGTCTACACATACACACACACCCAGACATACATACACCACACCCTTGCCTCGATTCCCCGTCTATGTTAAAACATGAATAGTAAAAACTTGACTAATTGTACAAAAAAAGAGATATTCTAAGAAAATGAAAACATTTTGTGCTGTAGGTAAGATGAGTCAGGGATATATATATGATGGTTGATACCGTATAGTAAAAGCATGCAATTATAGCACTCAGACCATTGCGTTCTCTACTAGCGTTGTTAAGATCGCCATGACTCAGACCCAACGAGATCTACTTGTGAACAGTTGAGTAAAATGTTCAGTGTCACTGATAATGAATAGGATGCAACTGTAAGACGGACCTTTTTCATGTGAACGGAAGCGCTCATGAATTGTGCTGTCTTTTGTCATTAAAGCAAAGCTTTCATTGATCTTTGATTTTTAACGAATACAATTAAACACCCATCTTTGATTCTTCTTTAAAATGTTTTGCTTGTTCATTTATCACACGCATGTGTATTGTAATGATTGCTTTCCATCCTGACAGATATTTGCCGATCAATTTTAGACATTCCTGCAGTTAAAGAAAAGTCACAAAGAACAGTGAAGTTGAAATGTGAGTAAAGCAGCTGAGCTATGTTTTTATAATCTTACAACAAAGATCAGATTTGGGTGACTGTTCCACTCCCAATACAAAAAATTAAACTTAGGATAACAAGTGTCCATCCTGAACTCAGGTAAAAATGAGTTACTTCCCTTCGAGTCTCATTTATCAGAGAGACATGAGCGATAGCGTGGACCGATGATTATGAGAATGAACAAGTGTCCTCAAATGAATAAAGACAACTACCACCCTCTTCATTCTTACTGGGTACTTAAATGTCGGGCCCAACCCCCCACCCCCTTTGCCTCTTTCCATTGAGTGAATGGGTTTATGAGCTTTTTACTGTACACCCGTATTCCAAAGAGAGCGGATATTGGAATGGGAATGGGCAGTGTCAACCTATCATCATTGATACCAGAGCATGCCGGTGTGTTGTGGGCTTGTATGAGGGCCTTTTACAAACTTCAATCAATGATCAGTGAATGAATATGACACTACCTGCATTGAGACCTGTGGGTGAGAGCGACAGTGACTGGTGGCACCTGACTGCATGGCCCTTCACTGTCTTTGACAGGAGTGAATAATACATGAACTTCTGCCGGGCCCCCACATGTTTATTACTTTGGACTGAATAGTCGAACAACTTGCTCATGGGTTTACTGCTTCTCTCCACCCCTCCCCCCCCCCCTCCCAGTACAGGAAAACTGATCAAATGTTGTAAATGCTGTGTTATACAAGATTTTGTCTATTAGGCCAAAAAAAAAAAGGTCTGTTTATGGTAACATAGGCAAAAAAATTAGGGTCGGTAGGTCGGGATTTTTAAAAAAAATTTTCCCCTCCAAAAAACCATATTTTTACGTTATTTATTTATTTTTTCCCCAAATACCAAAAAAAAAGTCTAGGGTCGCGCGAAAAAAATAGGGTCGGTCGGGTTACCGTAATTTTTTTTTTTTTGCCTTATCATGTCCGAGTGTAGTGATGTAGGAGTATAAGAGACGGGCATATGCCATGAGCCTCATGTCCTTTCAAAACGTCTCCTCGCTGTCTCATTTGTAAATTCTTAGACCTGTGGAAATTGTAGTCAGTGCCGTAAACCAGAACGCATTCTAACTTGGGCTATTCGTAATACATATATAGATATATGAATCGAATTGATATAACATATGTTCAGTTGGAAACCTTATATTTTAAGTGCTTTGAGTGAGCGAGAGAGAGCCCATCCCGTGGAGTATGGTGAAATCAAAGCAATCTTCAAAATATCAGAGAAACAATCGCTCAGCCGGCAATGGCCTTTCTAAACAATAATTTCCCCTTTTAATGGGGCCACCTTTGATAGTACCAACCTGATCCCCAATTGCTTCTTTCCACGCTTGATAGAACTCACTAACAGGACTTTCAGTTTGGTGTCCCACCCGCTCAGCATGGTGTGGTCATTGTCAAGGGTTCACCTTGTTAAGGTGGGTGGAGAGGGGGGGTGTACACAGACTGGTGAAGTAAGCAGGGTGGGGTGGGGGTGTTGGTTTGAACACTGACTGACTGGCACCCCACCCCACGTGACAATCAGTTCAACACTTCATTTTTCAATTCGATTATCTTGTCACGCTGATGATGTCAGCAGTCTTCCAGAATGGCGCAGAGTCATTAGTCGTGAATGGAGGGTGGGAGAAGGTGGTGCACGTGTGGACAGCATCAAGGTGCGTGATGGGGTGGGAGAAGGTGGTGCACGTGTGGACAGCATCAAGGTGCGTGATGGGGTGGGAGAAGGTGGTGCTCGTGTCGACAGCATCAAGGTGCGTGATGGGGTGGGAGAGGGACGATGTCAACACTGCTAACTGACCGCCGGGTATCTCACAAGACAAAAACTGTGGAGTGGTAACTTCAGTGCACGATCGTAATATGCCTATTATCAACACCATTCAAAGCGAAGAGACCAACTTTGGTTTAATACAGAATGTAAATACATGTTTCATTCCCAGATAGGAACATCATCTTGTTATTGCGGGAAAAAGGCATCCGCTGAGTTCGTGCGCACAATGATAAACACTCAACTTAATTAAGAGAGTAAGCAAAATAAAATAACTGCCGTAAGGAGAAAGTTAGCATGCATTCTGATAAGCATCGCTCCACGGCTATTGCCAGTTGTCTCTGACCGGACGATACAGTCCTACGCGAATCTATCAAAACAAGAATGACAGAGTTATCTCCCATATGTTTTTCGCGAGCACTGATCTAAATTTGAGATCAGTGTTCGCGAGACGAAAATGATTGCAGATTGGCCCACTTCGACAGTGATCTCCGTTCTGTTCTTCACAGTTATGATAAAGACATCGTTCTAAGGCCAAAACAAGTCGACATTTTGGGACTGCTGCCGGAAGGAGACCGTAATATATGGTTTCATCACTGTCAACTGGTTACAGAAAAATCATCTGCTCCAATGATCTAAATTTGAGATCAGTGTTCGCGAGACGAAAATGATTGCAGATTGGCCCACTTCGACAGTGATCTCCGTTCTGTTCTTCACAGTTATGATAAAGACATCGTTCTAAGGCCAAAACAAGTCGACATTTTGGGACTGCTGCCGGAAGGAGACCGTAATATATGGTTTCATCACTGTCAACTGGTTACAGAAAAATCATCTGCTCCAATGAGCGCCGAAACCAAACGGTTGATTATTACGTGACACTTTTACCATATTTAGAGTTGTTTGCACAGTAAATACATCCGCGAAAAATAGCTCGCTTGAAACTGTCTAAAATAAAAATTCCTCTGTAATTTAAAAATGACAAAACACCATGAAAAAAATCATTATCGACGATCGCGAATCTGCTTATATCAATAATACATTACAAAAAGCTCTAAATATGTAAAAAAAAAAAACGGTTTCCTTGCCAGACAAGGAAACTCAAGGTATCCTGTCAGGGAGAAAATGAGCCGAACTCATTTTGACCTGAGTTCAGGATGGTTTACGCATGCACCAAATAAGGAGCGAAAACCTTCACCCTAGGCTTGAATGCTTTCTGCTGCCCCCCCCCCCCCCCCCCCCCCCCCCAATCCTCCCTCTTCTATCAGAGACTGGAGAAGATTGTGAAGCCTGATACAGATTAGAATCTACCTTGACTGGGACCAGGTAAATTGCTTGTTGCGGTTGAAAGGGAAAGTTGAGAGGTCCACCCGAGTGAAGACAATGGAAGGGGTATAACGGGTGGGGTGGCGTGTCACACGCTCTGGCACGTTCACAGTTTTTACCTGTGATTGATATCTCACACAGGAGCGGCTTTAAAGGCACGGCCGTCCTTCCCGTGTGAACGATTGGACGAACCATCTCAGGAATGGATAGGCCGTTTCGTGGTTAAAGGCCATATCTCCACTTGGACACATACCAAAATCAAAAGTCTGGGTGCTCTCCATGCAGAGTTGGAAGTTTTTAATGAAATAATTTCTTATCAAACACTAGTGGTAATCTGTGAAATTAATTCATAAAATAATTCTCACTTTGCGCAGGAAGCAGTCAGGATGTTGACATTTGTTTTGGGTCCAAGAGGAGGATGTTGACATTTGTTATGGGTCCAAGAGGAGGATGTTGACATTTGTTATGGGTCCAAGAGGAGGATGTTGACATTTGTTATGGGTCCAAGAGGAGGATGTTGACATTTGTTATGGGTCCAAGAGGAGGATGTTGACATTTGTTATGGGTCCAAGGGGAGGATGTTGACATTTGTTATGGGTCCAAGAGGAGGATGTTGACATTTGTTATGGGTCCAAGAGGAGGATGTTGACATTTGTTATGGGTCCAAGAGGAGGATGTTGACATTTGTTATGGGTCCAAGAGGAGGATGTTGACATTTGTTATGGGTCCAAGGGGAGGATGTTGACATTTGTTATGGGTCCAAGAGGAGGATGTTGACATTTGTTATGGGTCCAAGGGGAGGATGTTGACATTTGTTATGGGTCCAAGAGGAGGATGTTGACATTTGTTATGGGTCCAAGAGGAGGATGTTGACATTTGTTATGGGTCCAAGAGGAGGATGTTGACATTTGTTATGGGTCCAAGGGGAGGATGTTGACATTTGTTATGGGTCCAAGAGGAGGATGTTGACATTTGTTATGGGTCCAAGAGGAGGATGTTGACATTTGTTATGGGTCCAAGAGGAGGATGTTGACATTTGTTATGGGTCCAAGGGGAGGATGTTGACATTTGTTATGGGTCCAAGAGGAGGATGTTGACATTTGTTATGGGTCCAAGGGGAGGATGTTGACATTTGTTATGGGTCCAAGAGGAGGATGTTGACATTTGTTATGGGTCCAAGGGGAGGATGTTGACATTTGTTATGGGTCCAAGAGGAGGATGTTGACATTTGTTATGGGTCCAAGGGGAGGATGTTGACATTTGTTATGGGTCCAAGAGGAGGATGTTGACATTTGTTATGGGTCCAAGGGGAGGATGTTGACATTTGTTATGGGTCCAAGAGGAGGATGTTGACATTTGTTATGGGTCCAAGGGGAGGATGTTGACATTTGTTATGGGTCCAAGAGGAGGATGTTGACATTTGTTATGGGTCCAAGGGGAGGATGTTGACATTTGTTATGGGTCCAAGAGGAGGATGTTGACATTTGTTATGGGTCCAAGGGGAGGATGTTGACATTTGTTATGGGTCCAAGAGGAGGATGTTGACATTTGTTATGGGTCCAAGGGGAGGATGTTGACATTTGTTATGGGTCCAAGAGGAGGATGTTGACATTTGTTATGGGTCCAAGGGGAGGATGTTGACATTTGTTATGGGTCCAAGAGGAGGATGTTGACATTTGTTATGGGTCCAAGGGGAGGATGTTGACATTTGTTATGGGTCCAAGGGGAGGATGTTGACATTTGTTATGGGTCCAAGGGGAGGATGTTGACATTTGTTATGGGTCCAAGAGGAGGATGTTGACATTTGTTATGGGTCCAAGGGGAGGATGTTGACATTTGTTATGGGTCCAAGGGGAGGATGTTGACATTTGTTATGGGTCCAAGGGGAGGATGTTGACATTTGTTATGGGTCCAAGGGGAGGATGTTGACATTTGTTATGGGTCCAAGAGGAGGATGTTGATTGTAACCCAGTGGGGCCAAATCTGATGTAGTGAGCCAGATTGTTTACAGGATAACAATTAACTGTCCTTATAAAATGTCAAGACAGGAGCGCCCTTATAATAGACCTGTGATGAGTATGTGTGTACTTTCAAATTAAATGACTCCTAGTCTTGTTTGCACACAGTCAACGACTCTCTTGAGAGGGTGTTGGATTGAGATTGGGCATTGACTCCGATAGGATAAAATACAACACACGCACACAGACACAGCGTCATGGGCATTGACTCCGATAGGATAAAATACAACACACGCGCACAGACACAGCGTCACAGGCACTCTTCTAAGTAAGCATGAAAAAAAATGAAAGCGCACCGCTTTCGTCAACACAATTTCAGTGGATTGGCAGATATTTTCCCCTTGTAGTCGCAATAAATAGGCTTTGTTCTCTCGTATGACAAACGTGTGTGTGTGCGCGCGCGTGTGCCAATGGCGACTTCAAGATACAACTAATCCGATGTTTTGTTACATTTATTTCAGTTCGGGGCAAGTATCTATCGATTTTATTTCAGTTCGGGGCAAGTATAGATCTATCGATTTTATTTCAGTTCGGGGCAAGTATCTATCGATAACTGATATTTTATGTCGCTAAGCCATTGTCCAATATGAAACCATACCTGACGGGTGCAGTGGCGTGGTGGTAAGACGTCGGCCTCCTAATCGGGGGGTCGTGAGTTCGAATCCCGGTCGCTGCCCCCTGGTGGGTTAAGAGTGGAGATTTTTCCGATCTCCCAGGTCAACTTATGTGCAGACCTGCTGGTGACTTAACCCCCTTTGTGTGTACGCGCAAGCACAAGACCAAGTGCGCACGGAAAAGATCCTGTAATCCATGTCGGAGTTCGGTGGGTTATGGAAACACGAAAATACCCAGCATGCCTACTCAACGAAAGCGGAGTGGAGCTGACTATGCTCTCAGAGTATAGTGTGGGGAACCCAAATGGGCAAACGAACTCACACGTAACCAGACAATTCTGGAACGCTGAAGAAGAAGAAGAAACCATACCAATACCAATATTAGAATGACTGTTTGATTGTGTGTTCAGGCTTCATCTTCTGACCTTGCTGATGACTCTGAGACGCGTTTGAAGAGGCCAGTAGTGAGTCACAGGGTTTGGGTTTTCTGCATTGAACTTTACTGTGCATCCGTGCTTGTGTTCACTTTGAGGTTTCGTTCACTTTAAATGCATGTTCTTGACAGTTGTCTGTTGATACGGTATTGCCCATTCTAGAAAGTTGTCTGTTGATACGGTGTTGCCCGTTCTAGAAAGTTGTCTGTTGATACGGTGTTGCCCGTTCTAGAAAGTTGTCTGTTGATACGGTGTTGCCTGTTCTAGAAAGTTGTCTGTTGATACGGTGTTGCCCATTCTAGAAAGTTGTCTGTTGATACGGTGTTGCCCGTTCTAGAAAGTTGTCTGTTGATACGGTGTTGCCCGTTCTAGAAAGTTGTCTGTTGATACGGTGTTGCCCATTCTAAAAAGTTGTCTTGATACGGTGTTGCCCGTTTTTGACAGTTGTCTGCTGATACGGTGTTGCCCGTTCTAGAAAGTTGTCTGTTGATACGGTATTGCCCATTCTAGAAAGTTGTCTGTTGATACGGTGTTGCCCGTTCTAGAAAGTTGTCTGTTGATACAGTGTTGCCCGTTTTTGACAGTTGTCTGTTGATACGGTGTTGCCCGTTCTAGAAAGTTGTCTGCTGTACGGTGTTGGAAATGGGTCCCTGATCCTGCCTATTCAGGACCGGGGAAGGCCCGACTGACTAGTTAGTTTTTGTGTCCTCTTAGAACCAATTGGCCTATCTTGGGACAGGGAGAGTCAATATGCTATGTGGGGAGGACAAAACACTGGACAGACATGCAAACAGAGAACACATACGATCGTGTTATAGTTCTGTAAAGCTGTTATTGCGGTATTACAAAATGGGGATGAAAGTGACGATTTTGTTGGAAGTTGTTGCCTTAATTTACGAGTAATATGGGAAGGTGAAGGCAGCGAGGGAGAGGAGTTGCGCATTGCATTGATAAAGCTAGCCCGAGAGTACTTCAAATCTCTAATATCTGGCTCCCCTCCGACCAATAATGGTTGCGGGACTACCTTTACCTCTTTTGCCTTGTGGGACTACCTTTACCCCTTTTGCCTTGTGGGACTACCTTTACCCCTTTTGCCTTGCGGGACTACCTTTACCCCTTTTGCCTTGTGGGACTACCTTTACCCCTTTTGCCTTGCGGGACTACCTTTACCCCTTTTGCCTTGTGGGACTACCTTTAACCCTTTTGCCTTGTGGGACTACCTTTAACCCTTTTGTCTTGTGGGACTACCTTTACCCCTTTTGCCTTGTTGGACTACCTTTACCTCTTTTGCCTTGTGGGACTACCTTTACCCCTTTTGCCTTGTGGGACTACCTTTACCCCTTTTGCCTTGTGGGACTACCTTTACCCCTTTTGCCTTGTGGGACTACCTTTACCCCTTTTGCCTTGTGGGACTACCTTTACCCCTTTTGCCTTGTGAGACTACCTTTACCCCTTTTGCCTTGGGGGACTACCTTAACCCCTTTTGCCTTGTGGGACTACCTTTACCCCTTTTGCCTTGTGGGACTACCTTTAACCCTTTTGCCTTGTGGGACTACCTTTACCCCTTTTGCCTTGTGGGACTACCTTTACCTCTTTTGCCTTGTGGGACTACCTTTACCTCTTTTGCCTTGTGGGACTACCTTTACCTCTTTTGCCTTGTGGGACTACCTTTACCCCTTTTGCCTTGTGGGACTACCTTTACCTCTTTTGCCTTGTGGGACTACCTTTACCTCTTTTGCCTTGTGGGACTACCTTTACCCCTTTTGCCTTGTGGGACTACCTTTACCCCTTTTGCCTTGTGGGACTACCTTTACCCCTTTTGCCTTGTGGGACTACCTTTACCCCTTTTGCCTTGTGGGACTACCTTAACCCCTTTTGCCTTGTGGGACTACCTTTACCCCTTTTGCCTTGTGGGACTACCTTTAACCCTTTTGCCTTGTGGGACTACCTTTACCCCTTTTGCCTTGTGGGACTACCTTTACCTCTTTTGCCTTGTGGGACTACCTTTACCTCTTTTGCCTTGTGGGACTACCTTTACCTCTTTTGCCTTGTGGGACTACCTTTACCCCTTTTGCCTTGTGGGACTACCTTTACCCCTTTTGTCTTGTGGGACTACCTTTACCTCTTTTGCCTTGTGGGACTACCTTTACCCCTTTTGCCTTGTGGGACTACCTTTACCCCTTTTGCCTTGTGGGACTACCTTTACCTCTTTTTCCTTGTGAGACTACCTTTACCCCTTTTGCCTTGTGGGACTACCTTTACCCCTTTTGCCTTGTGGGACTACCTTTACCCCTTTTGCCTTGTGGGACTACCTTTACCCCTTTTGCCTTGTGGGACTACCTTAACCCCTTTTGCCTTGTGGGACTACCTTTACCCCTTTTGCCTTGTGGGACTACCTTTAACCCTTTTGCCTTGCGGGACTACCTTTACCCCTTTTGCCTTGTGGGACTACCTTTACCTCTTTTGCCTTGTGGGACTACCTTTACCTCTTTTGCCTTGTGGGACTACCTTTACCTCTTTTGCCTTGTGGGACTACCTTTACCCCTTTTGCCTTGTGGGACTACCTTTACCTCTTTTGCCTTGTGGGACTACCTTTACCCCTTTTGCCTTGCGGGACTACCTTTACCCCTTTTGCCTTGTGGGACTACCTTTACCCCTTTTGCCTTGTGGGACTACCTTTACCCCTTTTGCCTTGTGGGACTACCTTTACCCCTTTTGCCTTGTGGGACTACCTTTACCTCTTTTGCCTTGTGGGACTACCTTTACCTCTTTTGCCTTGTGGGACTACCTTTACCCCTTTTGCCTTGTGGGACTACCTTTACCCCTTTTGCCTTGTGGGACTACCTTTACCCCTTTTGCCTTGTGGGACTACCTTTACCCCTTTTGCCTTGTGGGACTACCTTTACCCCTTTTGCCTTGCGGGACTACCTTTACCCCTTTTGCCTTGTGGGACATTTGCTGAGCATGTCCTTGAGCACAGGTACCAGAGAACAGTGAAATCGCTCCCCTGATCTGAGGGTCACCGGTAGGTCGTGGAACGTGTCCGACGTGGAACGACAAGCTCGACACGACAAAGGAATCGACACGACAGAAGATTGATGTGTGGATGTTCTACTGATATTTTTAAAGGGAAAGTGAGGACGAAAAAGACAATTAAATGTAATGAATAAACTTTGTGAGGACACATTCCACCGACTAAAATGTCTGTACTCATCCGTCGCAGCGACATGCGAATCCATCATCTTTTTCTTTAGTGTAATGACTTCTTGCCATTTCTTGTGCTGGGAAATATTTTGATATAGCATTTCCTAGAAAATCCTAATCGACTTGACTGGAAAAACAGACACGTACGTACGTACGCACGCACACACACACACACACACGCACACACACACACACACACCATCTCCAGATCCTTTGTATTACAGGTGTGTTAGCACATGAATTCGTAATGACCTGCTTTGTCATTGTCGCCCAAGTTTATGTATTGCTCACAAGTGGCATCATTTCCGCTGTTGTTGAATGAATAACGCTTTCACGGATAAAGCGGTTTTCAAGTCGACAAAACCCGGTGTGTTTGCATTAGTGATCAATGAAACAAGGTAAACCTTTGAACACTGCACTGCGAGGGAAACAGTGCGCCCTTCAACTGTGTCACCCGTTACTTCTGCGTTCATGGAATGAAAGCCCTACGTATACTCGTGTTTATGTGTGTTTTTACATTTAGTCAAATTTTGACTAAATGTTTTAACGTAGAGGGGGGAATCGAGACGAGGGTGTGGTGTGTGTGTGTGTCTGTCTGTGTGTGTAGAGCGATTCAGACTAAACTACTTGACCAATCTTTATGAAATTTTATATGAGAGTTCCTGGGAATTATATCCCCGGATGTTTTATTTCTTTTTTTCGATAAATGTCTTTGATGACGTCATATCCGGCTTTTTGTAAAAGTTGAGGCGGCACTGTCACACCCTCATTTTTCAATCAAATTGATTGAAATTTTGGCCAAGCAATCTTCGACGAAGGCCGGACTTCGGTATTGCATTTCAGCTTGGTGGCTTAAAAAATTAATTAATGACTTTGGTCATTAAAAATCTGAAAATTGTAAAAATAATTTTTTTTATAAAACGATCCAAATTTACGTTCATCTTATTCTTTATCATGTTCTGATTCCAAAAACATATACATATGTTATATTTGGATTAAAAACAAGCTCTGAAAATTAAAAATATAAAAATTATGATCAAAATTAAATTTCCGAAATCGATTTAAAAACAATTTCATCTTATTCCTTGTCGGTTCCTGATTCAAAAAACATATAGATATGATATGTTTGGATTAAAAACACGCTCAGAAAGTTAAAACGAAGAGAGGTACAGTAAAGCGTGCTATGCAGCACAGCGCAACCGCTACCGCGCCAAACAGGCTCGTCACTTTCACTGCCTTTTGCACTAGCGGCGGACTACGTTCAGTTTCATTCTGTGAGTTCCACAGCTTGACTAAATGTAGTAATTTCGCCTTACGCGACTTGTTTTTTTGTGTGCACGAGTGGATTTTACAATGTATGACCGTTTTTATCCCGCCATTTAGGCAGACATACGCCGATTTGTGCTTGTAAATTCCTTTCACTAGCAAGTAGTTATAGCTTCACTAGCAAGTAGTGTTTGCGTTTCTCTCTCGCTCTCTGTAACCCCCTCCCCGCTCTCTCTCTCTCTCTCCCTCTCCCTCTCCCTCTCTCTGGTTGGTTGACAGTCACACGGTGTACCCCTCTCCCACCCCGTCTATAACTCCCCCCCCCAAAAAAAAAAAAAAAAAAAAAAAAAAAACACTCCTCGTTATTCCACACAATTGAGCGAGTCGCGCAATTCAATCTGAAATTGTCTTCCAATTTTCGTGCTTCATCTCCCCTAATATACTCGCCTTCCATTGTTGACTCAAGGTCTTGGCAGAGTGGAATACCATTCGATCCTTTCCCAAGTTATCACTCATTCCGCTCTGAGAGTATGGTATGCGGGAAGCCTGTTTTGGGTGTGCTAGTTATATAGCAGACTATAGTTCTATTGTGTTGGGCTGGTCCTTCGTGGTTCGTTAGTGTTTTATGTCTGGTGCCATTATAGTTCGTTTGGAACCGTAAGGCGAAACGGTCACTTTATGTTTGGTTGGGAGTTTGTGCTAGTTCATTAGCCAGTGGTAGATGAGCTTTCTTCAGATAAAGAGAGACGGTACTAACTTCATGATGAAAAGGTGCTAACTTTAGTCCGAAGGCATCTTGGTTTGAGAGAAGCATGTGTGTGTGGGGGTGGCGGTGATATGGGGATGATTAGCAATTTAGAACGATCTTTTAGACATGTCCATTTGAGAACTGACTGTGTTGTAATGTTTTAGGCGTACCATAATCAAATCTAGGTAAGTAATGGCATGTGTACTGCATGTAATTCGACTCGCTGTAGCCTGAGTGTGAGAGTCAATTCGTCATACTCTGCAGTATAAAATTATTTGTAGCGTTTCTCTGTCTTCACAGACCAGCTGGGACTGTGTAAACTTTTTAAACACATGTTAATGGAACCAAGCTGGGAAATGCACACATGGTCACGTGCCATTAAAAGGGCAGCCCAAGTTATCATTAACAACAAGCACAGTGAAAAATGAAAGTATGTTGAAAGGTAGACAATTAGCGGTCCCCTTTCACCTGTTCACAAGACTTGATTGTGTGTCTGCACGCCCGACAGCCCCCCCCCCCCCCCCCTTAGCTTTTCCCTTGTTTCTTTGGCCCAGGCTCAAAGTGGAATGTGGTATACTGAGCACTTTGCGTTTCACACACCGATACCGTTGGTATCATGCCATATTCACACACCGATACCGTTGGTATCATGCCATATTCACACACCGATACCGTTGGTATCATGCCATTTACCTTGTTGAAAGACCTGTTTGAGTTCTGTGATCTGGCGCGTTCTCTGCGGATGAATAGCTAATAGGAAGGCGGTGTACTAAATTATGTATGCTTACTGGTAGTGTACTATGTGTATAAACTATAATCAAGAACAACAAAGAAGTAAAGTGCCCCCCTCCAAAAACGGAAAATTTATTTTAAAAAAATTCACAATAACAAACAAACATAGAGGAATCATGCACAACAAATTTATAGCAGTACTTTTTGTTGTAGTCTGTTGTGACCGTCTTTGGTATTTTTGGGTTTACTTTAGCATTTGACTCAGAGGTCCTTTTCGGGTTGTTAATTTGCTTGCCTTTGAAAGAAGGGCTAAGAAAATTAATAATTTTAATTAAATATCGAATGACACTGTTGTCAGATCTGAAATAGCAGAATGACAAAACTTTCAATTTACGCTTCTGATATTGTATTAAAAACAAATTGAACATGTCTGTTTTTTTCTTCTCCATTTGGTTGGTTGCAGTCAAAGTACAGATGACAATTTGTCAAAAGGGAAACATTGGCTGTGTGTCTGTCCGTCCGTCTGTCTGTTTGCCTGTGCGTCTGTAGTTGGCACAAGGACACGCTAACTGCAAATCGACATATAGGTAAGGTGTCATGTTAAGATAACGGCACACGACAACAAAAGACAACCAAATCGATCGTAATGTTAGCCAGACCCGGGTACGATTTGCCAGCTTGTCAAAGTGTCTGTGACAAATTGGCGTGCAACGTATCACTGGTCTCACAACACGCCATTACAATACCCGTGTGTCATGTTCCGTGCTTGCAGAGGTGTCATCGTTCTTGTTCGCGCAATGTTCCATGTGTTCCTGTTGTGTTGATCCATTTCTTGCTTCAACGCTTGTCGCGCAAGCATTGTTTTTAAAGCGACAGAGCCAACTTTGCCTACATTCTGGGTGGTTTTTTTTCGAGAGCTATGATGTTTTCAAAGCGTTCAAGTAAAAACAAGTCGCGTAAGGCGAAAATACAACATTTAGTCAAGTAGCTGTCGAACTCACAGAATGAAACTGAACGCAATGCAACGCAGCAAGACCGTATACTCGTGGTCCACCGCTCACGGCATAGGCAGTGAAATTGACAAGAAGAGCGGGGTAGTGGTTACGCTATGCTGCATAGCACGCTTTTCTGTACCTCTCTTCGTTTTAACTTTCTGAGCGTGTTTTTAATCCAAACATATCATATCTATATATTTTTGGAATCAGGAACCGACAAGGAATAAGATGAAAGTGTTTTTAAATTGATTTGGAAAAAAAAATTTGATAATAATTTTTATATATTTAATTTTCAGAGCTTGTTTTTAATCCGAATATAACATATTTATATGTTTTTGGAATCAGCAAATGATGGAGAATAAGATAAACGTAAATTTGGATCGTTTTATAAATTTTTATTTTTTTTTACAATTTTCAGATTTTTAATGACCAAAGTCATTAATTAATTTTTAAGCCACCAAGCTGAAATGCAATACCGAACCCCGGGCTTCGTCGAAGAGTACTTGACCAAAATTTCAACCAATTTGGTTGAAAAATGAGGGCGTGACAGTGCCGCCTCAACTTTCACGAAAAGCCGGATATGACGTCATCAAAGACATTTATCAAAAAAATGAAAAAAACGTTCGGGGATTTCATACCCAGGAACTCTCATGTCAAATTTCATAAAGATCGGTCCAGTAGTTTAGTCTGAATCGCTCTACACACACACACACACACACACGCACGCACACACATACGCACATACACCACGACCCTCGTTTCGATTCCCCCTCGATGTTAAAATATTTAGTCAAAACTTGACTAAATAAAATGAGACATAAGTGTTCGTTATTAATTTGGAGACAAAGCCACATTTACAAGCATTCTGTATTTGTTTTCGTTTCTAAATTAAACGAGAGGGACGGAATTGTCCATAACTTTTAGCCCTACTTATTGAAACTAATGAGAGACTGTTACATGTTGGGTTCAATGAGAGACAGGGATAGCCGAAATTGACTTTGTGAGGCACTGTCTTAACAAAACCAAAGAGCGAGAACCCAGAACTTGCGAGGATATGATCATTGTATCAATTAAAAGTAGCAAAGCCCATGACTGCATTGATTTCGCAGAACTACCAAAACCCAGGCCGTGCCGTTTTCAACAACATAGTCCACAAGAGGCTTGCACACTGCTGTCCCAAACCGCTTCGGGTACCGCAGCAAGCCGCCTTTTCTTAACTATCGAATCCACCCGTATTGGCCAACAGGTACCCGGCATAACAGCCACCCGGCCTCGGTTGTGATCGGTGGGAGGGAATAGTACTTGGTGGCAGTACCCGTGGCTTGCTGATAGAGGAGAGGATTAGTACTTTGTTAGGCGCACGGTACGCGTGAGAGATTGAACGGTACGGTGCGAACATTCTCCGCACCAGATTCATTTCTACTAATCCCCTCTTCACAAATACGGATTTCTGTGCTGTGCGGTATACTGGTTCGGTACGCCTGAAAACCAGTCAAGGTTTTGACTTTTCTTCGTGCATCCCAAGCGGAGGTTTTGTTTTTTGTGGAAAGACCTCTGCATGGAATGTTTGAAACACTTTCAGTTTTGTTTGGCGTTGCTGTGAAGAGATTGTACTTAACTATATAAACTGGTCCATAACGCAAGTGGATTTTACTGATTTGCGAGAACCGAAATCTCTTTGTGGATTATTGTCAAGCTTTTGGTTTTGGTTTGAAGTGGGAAGGACTTATGGACTGTGTAAACGGCATCCGTAACTGTAGGTTGTTTGTGTCTTTTGTACAGTTGTGAACTGGTGTACAATACGCTGTCTGGGGTCCGAGTGATTTCAAGACACAGCAGTCAGTGTTGTTTTCAAATCTGCAGGATCGGTGTTGAAACTTGAAAAACTGCAGTGACTTTTTTTTTGCGTTTACATCAACATTTGTGGTGGGACCGTTCAGACTGGCTTGCAGGTGAAGTGATATATTTATTTGTGCTGCTGCTTGAAATGGATTCACAATCGGAATGCCCTGATACTTCGACCGTGAGTGTCACTGTAAGTGAACCACTAAATATTTCAACAGCAATTTATTAACGCTCTCTCTCTCTCTCTCTCTCTCTCTCTCTCTCTCTCTCTCTCTCTCTCTCTCTCTCTCTCTCTCTCTCTCTCTCTCTCTTTCTCTTTCTCTCTCTCTCTCTCTCTCTCTCGTCTCTCTCTCTCTCGTCTCTCTCTCTCTGTCTCTCTCTCTCTCTCTCTCTCTGTCTCTGTCTCTCTGTCTCTCTCTCTCTCTGTCTCTCTGTCTCTCTCTCTCTCTCTCTGTCTCTCTCTCTCTCTCTCTCTCTCTCTCTCTCTCTCTCTCTCTCTCTCTCTCTCTCTCTCTCTCTCTCTCTCTCTCTCTCTCTCTCTCTCTCTCTCTCTCTCTCTGTTGTTTGTCTGTCTCTGTTTATCTCTCTCCGCCGTTCGCAGCTCCCCTTTTCAGATGTGTGTGAACATGTTATGCTTTGCATGTGTTCAGCTGTGTTTGTACGCGTGTTTGTGTGCGGTAGCCTGTGGTGTGTATGTGTGTGTGTTCAGCTGTGTTTGTACGCGTGTTTGTGTGCGGTAGCCTGTGGTGTGTATGTGTGTGTGTTCAGCTGTGTTTGTACGCGTGTTTGTGTGCGGTAGCCTGTGGTGTGTATGTGTGTGTGCTGTTGTTGTTGTTGTTGTTGTTGTTGTTGTTGTTGTTGTTGTTGTCTGGAGGTCAATTGATAACGGTCTGTGTTTAGGAAAACCGACGAGATATGAGAAAGAGAATATTTATCGCATCAAACGTTTTCGTACATGTATATCATCGAGTCCGTCATGTGTCTGTGTGTGTCTGCGAAGTCGTGTTTGTGCATGTAAAAGAACAAGTCGCGTAAGGCGAAAATACAATATTTAGTCAAGTAGCTGTCGAACTCACAGAATGAAACTGAACGCAATGCCATTTTTCAGCAAGACCGTATACTCGTAGCATCGTCAGTCCACCGCTCACGGCAAAGGCAGTGAAATTGACAAGAAGAGCGGGGTAGTAGTAGCGCTAAGAAGGATAGCACGCTTTTCTGTACCTCTCTTCGTTTTAACTTTCTGAGCGTGTTTTTAATCCAAACATATCATATCTATATGTTTTTGGAATCAGGAACCGACAAGGAATAAGATGAAAGTGTTTTTAAATTGATTTCGACAATTTAATTTTGATAATAATTTTTATATATTTAATTTTCAGAGCTTGTTTTTAATCCGAATATAACATATTTATATGTTTTTGGAATCAGCAAATGATGGAGAATAAGATAAACGTAAATTTGGATCGTTTTATAAAAGAAATATTTTTTTTACAATTTTCAGATTTTTAATGACCAAAGTCATTAATTAATTTTTAAGCCACCAAGCTGAAATGCAATACCGAAGTCCGGGCTTCGTCGAAGATTACTTGACCAAAATTTCAACCAATTTGGTTGAAAAATGAGGGCGTGACAGTGCCGCCTCAACTTTCACGAAAAGCCGGATATGACGTCATCAAAGACATTTATAAAAAAAAATGAAAAAAACGTATGGGGATATCAATCCCAGGAACTCTCATGTCAAATTTCATAAAGATCGGTCCAGTAGTTTGGTCTGAATCGCTCTACACGCACGCACACACACACACATACACACACACATACACCACGACCCTCGTTTCGATTCCCCCTCGATGTTAAAATATTTAGTCAAAACTTGACTAAATATAAAAAGGGGGAGATGGAGAGAGAGTTAGTGAGTGAGAGGGAGGGGGGGGAGAGAGAAGAGAGAGAGAGAGAGAGAGAGAGAGAGAGAGAGAGAGAGAGAGAGAGAGAGAGATAATTCCAACCTACAATCGATCAACTATTTTGTTAATCACTGATCATCCCAAGACCAACACACATAATGACACTCACTCTTCCTAGTCTTTGCACAAGGCTTTCTCCAAGTTGATCTATGACAGGGTGTCAAGTCGTGTGTCAACTTTTTGAACGAGAACATAACCGCTGGGCGCCTTCATTCTTTGTCGCACAAACCTACTTGAAAGCACTCGGGGTATTGTTGAGATCATCGACAGTCTCCGAGCAGCGCGCCGGGTTAAAGGTGCAGTGTCGCAAAGAAAGCTTGCATTTACAAATTAAAGGTGCAGTGTCGCAAAGAAAGCTTGCATTTACAAATTAAAGGTGCAGTGTCGCAAAGAAAGCTTGCATTTACAGTTAAAGGAGCAGTGTCGTCAAGAAAGATTGCATTTACTGACAAGTTGGAGACACAGCTACACTGTAAAGTTAGAGTTGTGTGGTTTCGGGCTATGAAAGCAGTTCTCTTACTTTGTCACAGTTGGAGCAATTACTATGAACAGACACACTATTCAGCAAACAAAAACACAGACACACACACAGACACACACACACACACACACACACACACACACACACACACACATACACACAGACACACACACACAGACACACACACACACAGACACACACACACAGACACACACACACAGACACATACACACAGACACATACACACACACCCACACACACACACACACACACACACACATACACACACACACACACACTAAAATGAGACGGGCTGTTGATGGCTGGACGGTGAGTTCAAATGGAATGGAGCTGGACGGTGAGTTCAAATGGAATGGAGCTGGACGGTGAGTTCAAATGGAATGGAGCTGGACGGTGAGTTCAAATGGAATGGAGCTGGACGGTGAGTTCAAATGGAATGAAGCTGGACGGATTCGTGTTCATGTACAATGGAGTCTACGCGAAGGTATTTTGAATTCGCCCTCACCTTTTCTGCGTATCGTCGAATGGCACCTTTAATAGAATGGTAACGGAGGTATTTTTTATTAGACATTAAAATACCAGCGCTGTAGGGAAATGGTATTTCCACTGATGGGTTGTCTGGCTTGCCGCTTGGCTTTGAGTAGGAATAGCATTGTAGATATCGCTTCGTGTTGACACTGGAGTGATCGGAGATCGGAGCAATTGTTTTATTCGGCATGGTTTCTTTTTCTGAATTGGTTTGATTCTATTGAGGTCTATAAAGTTTATGCCCCGCATTGTTGAGTCGTTTAGATCCTTTTGTGTTAAAAAAAAATGACACGGAAGTTCCCAAAAGTACAGAGAGAGAGAGAGAGAGAGAGAGAGAGAGAGCGAGCTTGCGTTCCAAATTCAATTGTTAGAATCTGGAAGCGATTTCCCAGAATAACAACAACAACAACGTAGATTCGGTACTTGTCTACGACATGAGCGACAAGAGTAAGTGAGGGTTGTGCGGAACCTGCTGAGAGAATAACAAGCATGGAAATGAACAAGCGACTGTTATCCTCTTTTGTGTTTGTTTCCGAAATAGTTTAAAGTTGCACCTTGAATCTTTACATGATTAAACATTGACCTCAAGCAAAATCAAAGTCGTGTAAAGCATAGTTCAACTATTTTCTCTTCCATGACTTTTATATAAAGCAAAGCCCATCAGAGTTGGGGGGGGGGGGGGGATCTATGTGACCTGGTGCATTAAATCCCCTCATGGACTCTTGGAGGAGCAACATCTCAAACGCAAACATGGGCGTTGTTCTCACGGGGTTATTCGGCAGTTTTACATATTATATTACAGACCTACCGTAAGAGTGATTTAAAGGGACGTTGCTTCCCGTGTAGTGGACCATGTTCACCGGCTCAGATCTGTGTATGCTTTGACATTGGACAAGCAGTGTTGGTCCCAGCCTCACAGGACAAAAGGTCAGTTGGGCATTGATTGAAATTATGTATAGTTCCCCCAAAATATGTATTGGTCCCAAAAATATGTACTGGTCCCAAAAGATGTATTGGTCCCAAAAGATGTATTGGTCCCAACAAATATGTATTGGTCCCCAAAAGATGTATTGGTCCCAAAAACATGTATTGATCCCAAAATATGTATTGGTCCCAAAAATATGTACTGGTCTAAAAAAATGTGTATATGTCCAAATGTCCTGGGTTTGTCCGCTTAGTAGGAAAAAGATGGCCAGAAGAACTCCTACATGTCAAAACTATCGAACGGTCGACCGGCCAGGGGTCAGTCCAATGCGTAAGATGAATAAAGTATTCGTCAATGATCGAAGACCGAGACATGGGGACAGCGATGGATTATGAAGAAGAGCATCTTTCATCTCAAAAACACTTTTGAACAACATTCAACAGCCTGGCTGCCTTTTGCGTACAGTCATATTTCTCTGTAGAGTGATGCTGTTTCACGTGGAATTAATTTCGTAAGTAACACCTTTTGTTTTTGGTGTGTGTCCAAATGAACGATTGCTCTCATTCGTGGTAAGGAACATGATCCTGTTTACTGGATGGTGCCTTTACTCAAGGCTTTGTTTAGTGGTAAGGAACATGATCCTGTTTACTGGATGGTGCCTTTACTCAAGGCTTTGTTTAGCGGTAAGGAACATGATCCTGTTGACTGGTTGGTGCCTTTACTCAAGGCTTTGTTTAGCGGTAAGGAACATGATCCTGTTTACTGGATGGTGCCTTTACTCAAGGCTTTGTTTAGTGGTAAGGAACATGATCCTGTTTACTGGATGGTGCCTTTACTCAAGGCTTTGTTTAGCGGTAAGGAACATGATCCTGTTTACTGGATGGTGCCTTTACTCAAGGCTTTGTTTAGTGGTAAGGAACATGATCCTGTTTACTGGATGGTGCCTTTACTCAAGGCTTTGTTTAGCGGTAAGGAACATGATCCTGTTTACTGGATGGTGCCTTTACTCAAGGCTTTGTTTAGCGGTAAGGAACATGATCCTGTTTACTGGATGGTGCCTTTACTCAAGGCTTTGTTTAGTCAAGGCTTTGTTTAGCGGTAAGGAACATGATCCTGTTTACTGGATGGTGCCTTGACTCAAGGCTTTGTTTAGCGGGCAAGAGGGACTTACAACTTCAATCTGTGTGCCCTGTTATGCTGCTCCTCCCAGATGAGTGCTTTCAGTCCAAAACTCATTCTCCGATTCTTCGTTTGACAGAACTGAAGTCTTTGGCTGAGGACTTGTAATGTTGAAAGAGTGTTAGATTCCACACTACAGCGTGATAAAGTGAAGTCTTTGGCTGAGGACTTGTAATGTTGAAAGAGTGTTAGATTCCACACTACAGCGTGATAAAGTGAAGTCCTGGGATAGACATATTTCCCTCCCAGGACCTATTGTTAGTGAGAGAGAGAGACAGAGAGAGAGAGAGACAGAGACAGACAGAGACGCCACCACGACAAAAGTAGCGGCCTATCGTTTCCAGCGCGTGTTTAACTGTCAGTTCCACGGGGCCGAACGGTACTGCGGTTGTAACGGGTTTTATCTGTTGTATATGTGGGCGAGATATCGATTTGAGGGGAATAATGGAGTGGTTTGGTTTGAGTTGCATGGCTCCAGTGTCACATGGCTCCAGTGTCACATGGCTCCAGTGTCACATGGCTCCAGTGTCACATGGCTCCAGTGTCACATGGCTCCAGTGTCACATGGCTCCAGTGTCACATGGCTCCAGTGTCACATGGCTCCAGTGTCACATTCCGCGGGTGCTAGAAACGTCCAGGGTCTCAGTGGACGCGTGCAGGCTGTAAGCTGCTAAGTCGGACTGGTGTTGGGGCAGATAGCAGTAAAAGGACTTTCCGACCATCGGTTTCTGCGTTCGCTTCTTTGTGTTTGGTATTTGGTATCCGTATCTATTAACGTAATAACTTCATCTAGCGTAAATATTTCAGTTCGTTTGGTTTTATGGTTGACTCCCCCCACCCCCCCTATCCCTTCTTTCCTCGGGCCCCCTCACTCCCTCTCTCTACTTTACCCATGATCTTCATGAAGAATGGAGGCCGAAGGGACGCATCCAGTTCATTGTAACTGCGCAAGATGGTTAGAAGGGTGGCTGTGTTCTATTTTAACAAGCTATCCTTAGAGGACAGTTCTTAATATACAGAAGCACGTGACACCTGGAATTAGGACGGGGGAACCGGGGTAGGACGTAAAATTCAGTCAATTGAAACGGCTTTGACCTGTGGCACCTTCAACAAGAATGTCATTGAACTCAGAAAGGTCGACCTCGAGAAGTTCAGCAAACTGCCCCGGGTTGGTCAGCAAACTTACAAAGTCATTCTACCAATATTATAGAGAAGCAATGACAAGAATGAAGCCTTGCCCACTCCATGCACAGTGCAAGTTTGCACGGCATGAGGCTATCTATCCTACAAGATCCAGCCCATGGCGCCGTGTCCTGGTGTGTCCACCATACACAAATGTAAGCATCTGTCTTAGGCTTCTTGCCTTGCTTTCAGGAACCAACGGCCCGTTTTTAGTTCCTTCGTCCGGACATGTAGCAAGGGGCTCTATTTTGCGTAGTTTTTTGCTTGAAAGATTATTGATAAAAACAAACAGAGAAATGGCGTCTTTGAATGGCCATGATGGGAAGGAAGATTGCACTCGGAGCCATCTATCGCTGTTCTGCATGTAATGGCCGTGATGGCAAGGAAGATTGCACTCGGAGCCATCTATCGCTGTTCTGCATGTAATGACCATGATGGAAGGAATATTGCACTCGGAGCCATCTATCGCTGTTCTGCATGTAATGACCATGATGGAAGGAATATTGCACTCGGAGCCATCTATCGCTGTTCTGCATGTAATGACCATGATGGAAGGAATATTGCACTCGGAGCCATCTATCGCTGTTCTGCATGTAATGACCATGATGGAAGGAAGATTGCACTCGGAGCCATCTATCGCTGTTCTGCATGTAATGGCCATGATGGCAAGGAAGATTGCACTCGGAGCCATCTATCGCTGTTCTGCATGTAATGGCCGTGATGGCAAGGAAGATTGCACTCGGAGCCATCTATCGCTGTTCTGCATGTAATGGCCGTGATGGGAAGGAAGATTGCACTCGGAGCCATCTATCGCTGTTCTGCATGTAATGGCCATGATGGCAAGGAAGATTGCACTCGGAGCCATCTATCGCTGTTCTGCATGTAATGGCCGTGATGGGAAGGAAGATTGCACTCGGAGCCATCTATCGCTGTTCTGCATGTAATGGCCGTGATGGGAAGGAAGATTGTACTCGGAGCCATCTATCGCTGTTCTGCATGTAATGGCCATGATGGGAAGGAAGATTGCACTCGGAGCCATCTATCGCTGTTCTGCATGTAATGGCCGTGATGGCAAGGAAGATTGCACTCGGAGCCATCTATCGCTGTTCTGCATGTAATGGCCGTGATGGCAAGGAAGATTGCACTCGGAGCCATCTATCGCTGTTCTGCATGTAATGGCCGTGATGGCAAGGAAGATTGCACTCGGAGCCATCTATCGCTGTTCTGCATGTAATGACCATGATGGAAGGAAGATTGCACTCGGAGCCATCTATCGCTGTTCTGCATGTAATGGCCATGATGGAAGGAAGATTGCACTCGGAGCCATCTATCGCTGTTCTGCATGTAATGGCCATGATGGAAGGAAGATTGCACTCGGAGCCATCTATCGCTGTTCTGCATGTAATGACCATGATGGCAAGGAAGATTGCACTCGGAGCCATCTATCGCTGTTCTGCATGTAATGGCCATGATGGAAGGAAGATTGCACTCGGAGCCATCTATCGCTGTTCTGCATGTAATGACCATGATGGGAAGGAATATTGCACTCGGAGCCATCTATCGCTGTTCTGCATGTAATGGCCATGATGGAAGGAAGACTGCACTCGGAGCCATCTATCGCTGTTCTGCATGTAATGGCCATGATGGAAGGAAGATTGCACTCGGAGCCATCTATCGCTGTTCTGCATGTAATGGCCATGATGGGAAGGAAGATTGCACTCGGAGCCATCTATCGCTGTTCTGCATGTAATGACCATGATGGAAGGAATATTGCACTCGGAGCCATCTATCGCTGTTCTGCATGTAATGACCATGATGGGAAGGAAGATTGCACTCGGAGCCATCTATCGCTGTTCTGCATGTAATGACCATGATGGAAGGAAGATTGCACTCGGAGCCATCTATCGCTGTTCTGCATGTAATGACCATGATGGAAGGAATATTGCACTCGGAGCCATCTATCGCTGTTCTGCATGTAATGACCATGATGGGAAGGAAGATTGCACTCGGAGCCATCTATCGCTGTTCTGCATGTAATGGCCGTGATGGGAAGGAAGATTGCACTCGGAGCCATCTATCGCTGTTCTGCATGTAATGACCATGATGGAAGGAATATTGCACTCGGAGCCATCTATCGCTGTTCTGCATGTAATGGCCATGATGGCAAGGAAGATTGCACTCGGAGCCATCTATCGCTGTTCTGCATGTAATGGCCGTGATGGCAAGGAAGATTGCACTCGGAGCCATCTATCGCTGTTCTGCATGTAATGACCATGATGGAAGGAAGATTGCACTCGGAGCCATCTATCGCTGTTCTGCATGTAATGGCCATGATGGAAGGAAGATTGCACTCGGAGCCATCTATCGCTGTTCTGCATGTAATGGCCGTGATGGGAAGGAAGATTGCACTCGGAGCCATCTATCGCTGTTCTGCATGTAATGGCCATGATGGAAGGAAGATTGCACTCGGAGCCATCTATCGCTGTTCTGCATGTAATGACCATGATGGGAAGGAAGATTGCACTCGGAGCCATCTATCGCTGTTCTGCATGTAATGACCATGATGGAAGGAAGATTGCACTCGGAGCCATCTATCGCTGTTCTGCATGTAATGGCCATGATGGAAGGAAGATTGCACTCGGAGCCATCTATCGCTGTTCTGCATGTAATGGCCATGATGGAAGGAAGATTGCACTCGGAGCCATCTATCGCTGTTCTGCATGTAATGGCCATGATGGAAGGAAGATTGCACTCGGAGCCATCTATCGCTGTTCTGCATGTAATGGCCGTGATGGGAAGGAAGATTGTACTCGGAGCCATCTATCGCTGTTCTGCATGTAATGACCATGATGGAAGGAAGATTGCACTCGGAGCCATCTATCGCTGTTCTGCATGTAATGGCCATGATGGAAGGAAGATTGCACTCGGAGCCATCTATCGCTGTTCTGCATGTAATGGCCATGATGGAAGGAAGATTGCACTCGGAGCCATCTATCGCTGTTCTGCATGTAATGACCATGATGGCAAGGAAGATTGCACTCGGAGCCATCTATCGCTGTTCTGCATGTAATGGCCATGATGGAAGGAAGATTGCACTCGGAGCCATCTATCGCTGTTCTGCATGTAATGACCATGATGGGAAGGAATATTGCACTCGGAGCCATCTATCGCTGTTCTGCATGTAATGGCCATGATGGAAGGAAGACTGCACTCGGAGCCATCTATCGCTGTTCTGCATGTAATGGCCATGATGGAAGGAAGATTGCACTCGGAGCCATCTATCGCTGTTCTGCATGTAATGGCCGTGATGGGAAGGAAGATTGCACTCGGAGCCATCTATCACTGTTCTGCATGTAATGGCCATGATGGCAAGGAAGATTGCACTCGGAGCCATCTATCGCTGTTCTGCATGTAATGACCATGATGGAAGGAATATTGCACTCGGAGCCATCTATCGCTGTTCTGCATGTAATGACCATGATGGCAAGGAAGATTGCACTCGGAGCCATCTATCGCTGTTCTGCATGTAATGGCCATGATGGCAAGGAAGATTGCACTCGGAGCCATCTATCGCTGTTCTGCATGTAATGGCCATGATGGAAGGAAGATTGCACTCGGAGCCATCTATCGCTGTTCTGCATGTAATGGCCGTGATGGCAAGGAAGATTGTACTCGGAGCCATCTATCGCTGTTCTGCATGTAATGGCCGTGATGGGAAGGAAGATTGCACTCGGAGCCATCTATCGCTGTTCTGCATGTAATGGCCGTGATGGCAAGGAAGATTGCACTCGGAGCCATCTATCGCTGTTCTGCATGTAATGGCCGTGATGGGAAGGAAGATTGCACTCGGAGCCATCTATCGCTGTTCTGCATGTAATGACCATGATGGGAAGGAAGATTGCACTCGGAGCCATCTATCGCTGTTCTGCATGTAATGACCATGATGGAAGGAAGATTGCACTCGGAGCCATCTATCGCTGTTCTGCATGTAATGACCATGATGGCAGGAAGATTGCACTCGGAGCCATCTATCGCTGTTCTGCATGTAATGACCATGATGGAAGGAAGATTGCACTCGGAGCCATCTATCGCTGTTCTGCATGTAATGGCCGTGATGGGAAGGAAGATTGCACTCGGAGCCATCTATCGCTGTTCTGCATGTAATGGCGCTGACCTTTCTTGACAACCCTGTACAAGCTTTGTGTCTTGTGTATATTCACCCACCCCCTCTTCCCCCGCATTCAGCTGGTATACCTTTGACTTATCTCAGATACACACCGGCACGGTTGGCCTAGTAGTAAGGCGTCTGCCCCGTGATCGGGAGGTCGTGGGTTCGAACCCCGGCCGGGTCATACCTAAGACTTTAAAATTGGCAATCTAGTGGCTGCTCCGCCTGGCGTCCGGCATTATGGGGTTAGTGCTAGGACTGGTTGGTCCGGTGTGAGAATAATGTGACTGGGTGAGACATGAAGCCTGTGCTGCGACTTCTGTCTTGTGTGTGGCGCACGTTATATGTCAAAGCAGCACCGCCCTGATATGGCCCTTCGTGGTCGGCTGGGCGTTAAGCAAACAAACAACAAAACAAAAAAATCTCAGATACAGATAATACGAGTTTATTGTTTCGTGCACGTTTTTTCTTGTCTTTCCGGTCGTTTGCATTATACTTGCTTCGAGTGTTTTTATCGCCATATTACAGTATTTGTTTCAGGCAGTATTGTTTATTTTGTCCCTTAAATGCCCCACACCATGTATCGTTATCCCAGCATTTACAACACGATCATGGGAACGGCGGGATTTTATCACAATAGCTGCGACACAGAAGAATTTACAGAGCACCCAGATCGCTCGCCATTCAGTCCCTGGGTCTGCTGGGCTCACAGAGCTAACCCAGCCTGTTGGTCTTGCTCTCCAACACAAGGGCTTGACAGACAAGGCGACTTTGACCAGCCGTTAGAGTCCGAGTGCTTGGCAAACATACCGGTCAAGCGGCACAAATTGAAAAATCAGCGCCGATGTGTGGAGATATCTGATAGCGTGAGCATGGCGCCATTGTTGCCTGAGCTGTGTGTGGTGTTGACATAACGTATCACGGTGCTAGTAGCTCATTCTGGTTTTCAAAGGCCCAACCGTGTTTGGGTGTTATGCTTATGAATGTGGCCACCCTTTGTCGTGAATGGAAATGGACAGGTGTTTTGTTGAGGTGGTTGGTTTTGTTGTTGCTATGGTTTGGAATTGATGGTGTGGAGAGTGTGTGAATCTTTTTTGTTTTGTTTTTTGTTTTAGTTTATGGCTGAGGATACCACGGCTGCTTGCCAGGTGTTTTTTGCTGTTGGATTTGGAAAATCGTTTTTTCTCCGTTTCCGTTGAGATGTTCGATGTGCACTGATGCCTCTGTCTCCTTTCTTTCCTGCCCCTTCAGTTCTCTCACCTGTGCACCCTCCACCCTCGCTAACCCCCCACCACCGTCTCCCGGTTACACCCCCCCCCTCACCCTGGTTCCAGCCGTTCAAGCACCAACACGTACAAACAACCAGGTTCATTTTCAGCGCCCTGTCTCCGTCTTTGCAAACTGTTTGCTGATCATGTTAGGCGATAAGGACATTTTATCAGGGCCTGAATGGGCGGCCCGAGTTCCATCTGTCAGGCTGGCTTGCAACAAAAGGCTTCAACGACCCTCTCGCCCACCCCTTTGCCCAAAGGTTCTTTCACTCTGACGGCAAGGATTATCATTTCATTTCTGAGATATGCTCTTAGGACAAATTGTTGTGTGAAATTATGGTAGGAGTTCGATCTTACACTAACAGAATGCGTTGCAACACAAGACTTCAACGACCCTCTCGCCCTCCCGTTTGTCCTAAAGTTCTTCATTCATTCTGACGGCAAGGATTTTCATTTCATTTATGAGATATGAGTATGACACAAATTGTAATGTTCGTACAACTATTATAGGAGTTTACGGTTAGCTGTTAGATATGTCAGACAACAGACAGTGTCAGCGGCCCGCTTGCACTTCCTTTCACCCCAAGTTCCGTCGTCCACTCTGCCAACTAAGATTTTGATTTAATTCCTAAAATATGAGCTCAGAACAAATGTGCCTGTTGGGAAATATAATAAAGGGTTCCGGGGTGGCTGTTGGGTGTGCCATGTGTATTTGCAACAAAGTGCACTCTTTATTTGGCAAAAACAACAACCAAAACATACGGATAATGTGTCCATGAAATTTAAAGTGTGGCTACACGTGCATTATTATGTTCTTGTCGTATACCTTTAAAACAGACATCGTATACCTGTTGTACTGAGAAAAGCCATGTGAATAGGATTTGTTCATTCCGGGCGGAGGATAGAGGGGAGTTTGTGTTTTAGGACCTATCACTGTCAGCTTGACTTACGGCGCTGAAGCAGGTAGTTCCGCAACCACTGATTGCTTGCAGAAGGATTTGTTGGGGCCCATTATTCAAGGTGTGAATGGCGGGGTATAGCGACACAACACAGGCCTTGTCCCTCGCTCGCTAAGCTTTGCATTTGGAGGGGTTTCGAGCCCTTGATGTAAAAGTACTCAAAGATCTATGTCGATTGTTGAAAAAGCCACTAGGATCTCTTGTACTATGTCCTTTTCATTCATATATACCTGCACTAGAATGCAAGGGGGTGGCACGTAGGTGGGGGGGGGGGGGGGGTTAGAAGGATTTTCACATTTGGATTTTTTTTAATTCTCCCTTTTAGCCTTTAATTACTTAGGCTTGCACTGGTATACCGTGACATTTTGTACATGAGAAAAAATAGAGAAAACGATGACACGATTTACTAAAAAAGCTACCTTTTAAATACAGTCCTTTCTTCATAAAGTCTTGGTACAAGTTCAACTATACACTGCAAACGGCTGAAAACTTGACTTTCAATGACGATGAAGCCTCAACATTTGACCGGTTTAGGAAGGTTACACTAGCGTTGTGGTGAAATGGAAATGTTTGCAGATGGAATGGGTTACTTGAACTGTCGTCTCCCCCTTTTGGTGTGTTGAATATTTCATTAGCCGGGCATTGTTTCCCCTTCCGTCGACTGCTGCCGGAGTAAAAGAGCTGCGGCAATATATCGAAGGGTGGAGTTACAGATGATCGAACCGCTCACACTTCCCCGCTGCTGGTGTCAACACTAGACAGACGGTACACACGCGATCACCACGCCTGCTTCGATTTGCTTGGGAAGCGCGGTCGTTCATAGCTCTCACACACGATATATGGTTACACCGGTGCTGAGCGTTCAGGCACAGGCAAGTATGGCACTGGGTACGAATGGTGGTGGTGGCATCTGAGATCACCTCAGAAAGCAATGACCCCTCTCCATTGGCCTTGACCTTGGAAAGCAGAGCTTGTATTGGTTGTGAAAGATGCTGTGCTAACTTGGTGTTTCTGTCCCCAGAACTAGTGTCTATTTGGGACATGACGTGGATATTTGCTGGGATTTTGAAAGAGTGAATACCCTCCCTTTTGTAGGACAAATAATTGCACACGCGCTCCTGTCCACGTGTTTCAGACACACCCCTCGCTAGTGATTGGCCCCTCCAATGTTTGTCCCAGTAAAAGCAAGGGTATTCACTCTTCCACAACCCATACAAACCCGACATCATTAGTTTCGGAATTCATCTTCTCTTGGCGTCACGGGCAAAGTATCTGTCTTCTCTTGGCGTCACGGGCAAAGTATCTGTCTTGTCTTGACGTCACGGGCAAAGTATCTGTCTTCTCTTGGCGTCACGGGCAAAGTATCTGTCACGGTTGTGTACCCATTGGATTTAAATATTTATAACAGCTCCTTTGGTTCCTAAGTTGTTACAGTTAATTGCCAAAAGAACACACCCGTGAACAGCCACAAAATGATAGTCCACTCTCAGTCGCCTCTCACCGTGTTCTGCGTGTCAAGGTAGCCAGTTGGAGCACCCAACCGGATCGGGTTACTTACATGTTGTTATAGAAAGTGTAAGATACACCCTAGAAAGCATTTCTGTTTCAACTTCCGCTGAACTGGACCTGGACCTTTAGCGCTGACATATCACTTTTGGGCACAGTGTACTTAATGCGATCCTGCACCAGACTGCAGGCTGCAACACCTCTCATTGTTTGTAGTAGTTAGTACAAGAAATGTCCGACGGAGGTCGACCACAGCGTAACAAGAACAGCAACAACAAATAAATAAATGACTTCAACAACAACAACAGCAACAACAATATTAGTAACAACATATAACAGGACATAAGAATAAGAAAAGGTCAAGGACCCATGGACGTGGTTGACTCTTGCACTGTTTTGAATCCAGTGGATTTTGTTCCCGGGTAATCATTTGCTTTTCCCTTGACTGGTTTTTAGTTCTGTTCAGACGAGACTCATGATTAATTGCACAAGGCCTGGGGGCTGGTATAGCAGCATTAATATACACACTTCGCTTGCCTGTCGAAACCAAATACCCACCCACCCGCTCCCGACCACAGCCCTGACTCTTATAAGTTATAATCGGGTGGCGAGATCGATTGATACAGAGAGAGGCCGAGAAGTATAGTCCCACCTGTGCTCCTGCCTAATACGGCACCGCAGGCATTTGTTTCACACCACGCCTAATGCAATGGCTGCAATCTCTTGCACACCAAGCCTAATGCAATGGCTGCAATCTCTTGCACACCAAGCCTAATGTAACGGGCAACAATCTCTTGCACACCAAGCCTAATGCAATGGCTGCAATCTCTTGCACACCAAGCCTAATGTAACGGGCAACAATCTCTTGCACACCAAGCCTAATGTAACGGGCTGCAATCTCTTGCAGACCAAGCCTAATGCAATGGCTGCAATCTCTTGCACGCCAAGCCTAATGTAACGGGCTGCAATCTCTTGCACACCAAGCCTAATGTAACGGGCTGCAACCTCTTGCTCACCAAGCCTAATGTAACGGGCTGCAATCTCTTGCACACCAAGCCTAATGTAACGGGCTGCAATCTCTTGCACACCAAGCCTAATGCAATGGCTGCAATCTCTTGCACACCAAGCCTAATGTAACGGGCTGCAATCTCTTGCACACCAAGCCTAATGTAACGGGCTGCAATCTCTTGCAGACCAAGCCTAATGCAATGGCTGCAATCTCTTGCACGCCAAGCCTAATGTAACGGGCTGCAATCTCTTGCACACCAAGCCTAATGTAACGGGCTGCAACCTCTTGCTCACCAAGCCTAATGTAACGGGCTGCAATCTCTTGCACACCAAGCCTAATGTAACGGGCTGCAATCTCTTGCACACCAAGCCTAATGTAACGGGCTGCAATCTCTTGCACACCAAGCCTAATGTAACGGTCTGCAACCTCTTGCACACCAAGCCTAATGTAACGGGCTGCAATCTCTTGCACACCAAGCCTAATGTAACGGGCTGCAATCTCTTGCACACCAAGCCTAATGTAACGGGCTGCAATCTCTTGCTCACCAAGCCTAATGTAACGGGCTGCAATCTCTTGCACACCAAGCCTAATGTAACGGGTTGCAATCTCTTGCACACCAAGCCTAATGTAACGGGCTGCAATCTTATGCACACCAAGCTTAATGTAACGGGCTGCAATCTCTTGCACACCAAGCCTAATGTAACGGGTTGCAATCTCTTGCACACCAAGCCTAATGTCACGGGCTGCAATCTCTTGCACACCAAGCCTAATGTAACGGGCTTCAACCTCTTGCACACCAAGCCTAATGTAACGGGTTGCAATCTCTTGCACACCAAGCCTAATGTAACGGGCTGCAATCTCTTGCACACCAAGCCTAATGTAACGGGCAACAACCTCTTGCACACCAAGCCTAATGTAACGGGTTGCAATCTCTTGCACACCAAGCCTAATGTAACGGGCTGCAATCTCTTGCACACCAAGCCTAATGTAACGGGCAACAATCTCTTGCACACCAAGCCTAATGTAACGGGCTGCAATCTCTTGCACACCAAGCCTAATGCAACGGGTTGCAATCTCTTGCACACCAAGCCTAATGTAACGGGCAACAATCTCTTGCACACCAAGCCTAATGTAACGGGCTGCAATCTCTTGCACACCAAGCCTAATGTAACGGGCAACAATCTCTTGCACACCAAGCCTAATGTAACGGGCTGCAATCTCTTGCACACCAAGCCTAATGCAACGGGTTGCAATCTCTTGCACACCAAGCCTAATGTAACGGGCTGCAATCTCTTGCACACCATGCCTAATGTAACGGGCAACAATCTCTTGCACACCAAGCCTAATGTAACGGGCTGCAATCTCTTGCACACCAAGCCTAATGCAACGGGTTGGAATCTCTTGCACACCAAGCCTAATGTAACGGGCAACAATCTCTTGCACACCAAGCCTAATGTAACGGGCTGCAATCTCTTGCACACCAAGCCTAATGTAACGGGCAACAATCTCTTGCACACCAAGCCTAATGTAACGGGCTGCAATCTCTTGCACACCAAGCCTAATGCAACGGGTTGCAATCTCTTGCACACCAAGCCTAATGTAACGGGCAACAATCTCTTGCACACCAAGCCTAATGTAACGGGCTGCAATCTCTTGAACACCAAGCCTAATGTAACGGGCTGCAATCTCTTGCACACCAAGCCTAATGTAACGGGCTGCAATCTCTTGCACACCAAGCCTAATGTAACGGGCTGCAATCTCTTGAACACCAAGCCTAATGTAACGGGCTGCAACCTCTTGCACACCAAGCCTAATGTAACGGTCTGCAATCTCTTGCACACCAAGCCTAATGTAACGGTCTGCAATCTCTTGCACACCAAGCCTAATGTAACGGGCTGCAACCTCTTGCACACCAAGCCTAATGTAACGGTCTGCAATCTCTTGCACACCAAGCCTAATGTAACGGGCTGCAATCTCTTGCACACCAAGCCTAATGTAACGGTCTGCAATCTCTTGCACACCAAGCCTTATGTAACGGGCTGCAACCTCTTGCACACCAAGCCTAATGTAACGGTCTGCAATCTCTTGCACACCAAGCCTAATGTAACGGGCTGCAATCTCTTGCACACCAAGCCTTATGTAACGGGCTGCAATCTCTTGCACACCAAGCCTTATGTAACGGGCTGCAACCTCTTGCACACCAAGCCTAACGTAACGGGCAACAATCTCTTGCACACCAAGCCTAATGTAACGGGCTGCAATCTCTTGAACACCAAGCCTAATGTAACGGGCTGCAATCTCTTGCACACCAAGCCTAATGTAACGGGCTGCAGTCTCTTGCACACCAAGCCTAATGTAACGGGCTGCAATCTCTTGCACACCAAGCCTAATGTAACGGGCTGCAATCTCTTGAACACCAAGCCTAATGTAACGGGCTGCAACCTCTTGCACACCAAGCCTAATGTAACGGTCTGCAATCTCTTGCACACCAAGCCTAATGTAACGGTCTGCAATCTCTTGCACACCAAGCCTAATGTAACGGGCTGCAACCTCTTGCACACCAAGCCTAATGTAACAGTCTGCAATCTCTTGCACACCAAGCCTAATGTAACGGGCTGCAATCTCTTGCACACCAAGCCTAATGTAACGGTCTGCAATCTCTTGCACACCAAGCCTTATGTAACGGGCTGCAACCTCTTGCACACCAAGCCTAATGTAACGGTCTGCAATCTCTTGCACACCAAGCCTAATGTAACGGGCTGCAATCTCTTGCACACCAAGCCTTATGTAACGGGCTGCAATCTCTTGCACACCAAGCCTTATGTAACGGGCAGCAACCTCTTGCACACCAAGCCTAATGTAACGGGCTGCAACCTCTTGCACACCAAGCCTAATGTAACGGGCTGCAATCTCTTGCACACCAAGCCTAATGTAACGGGCAACAATCTCTTGCACACCAAGCCTAATGTAACGGGCTGCAATCTCTTGCACACCAAGCCTAATGCAACGGGTTGCAATCTCTTGCACACCAAGCCTAATGTAACGGGCAACAATCTTTTGCACACCAAGCCTAATGTAACGGGCTGCAATCTCTTGCACACCAAGCCTAATGTAACGGGCAACAATCTCTTGCACACCAAGCCTAATGTAACGGGCTGCAATCTCTTGCACACCAAGCCTAATGCAATGGGTTGCAATCTCTTACACACCAAGCCTAATGTAACGGGCAACAATCTCTTGCACACCAAGCCTAATGTAACGGGCTGCAATCTCTTGAACACCAAGCCTAATGTAACGGGCTGCAATCTCTTGCACACCAAGCCTAATGTAACGGGCTGCAATCTCTTGCACACCAAGCCTAATGTAACGGGCTGCAATCTCTTGCACAACAAGCCTAATGTAACGGGCTGCAATCTCTTGAACACCAAGCCTAATGTAACGGGCTGCAACCTCTTGCACACCAAGCCTAATGTAACGGTCTGCAACCTCTTGCACACCAAGCCTAATGTAACGGTCTGCAATCTCTTGCACACCAAGCCTAATGTAACGGGCTGCAACCTCTTGCACACCAAGCCTAATGTAACGGTCTGCAATCTCTTGCACACCAAGCCTAATGTAACGGGCTGCAATCTCTTGCACACCAAGCCTAATGTAACGGTCTGCAATCTCTTGCACACCAAGCCTTATGTAACGGGCTGCAACCTCTTGCACACCAAGCCTAATGTAACGGTCTGCAATCTCTTGCACACCAAGCCTAATGTAACGGGCTGCAATCTCTTGCACACCAAGCCTTATGTAACGGGCTGCAATCTCTTGCACACCAAGCCTTATGTAACGGGCTGCAACCTCTTGCACACCAAGCCTAATGTAACGGGCTGCAATCTCTTGCACACCAAGCCTAATGTAACGGGCTGCAATCTCTTGCACACCAAGCCTAATGTAACGGGCTGCAATCTCTTGCACACCAAGCCTAATGTAACAGGCTGCAATCTCTTGCACACCAAGCCTAATGTAACGGGTTGCAATCTCTTGCACACCAAGCCTAAAGTAACGGGCTGCAATCTCTTGCACACCAAGCCTAATGTAACGGGCTGCAATCTCTTGCACACCAAGCCTAATGTAACGGGCTGCAATCTCTTGCACACCAAGCCTAATGCAATGGCTGCAATCTCTTGCACACCAAGCCTAATGTAACGGGCAACAATCTCTTGTATGTTTGCACGGATTTGCTGGAGTGTGCCTTTGGCAGTTGCAGGTATCTAACCCCTGACTTTCACTGTGCAACGGCTTTATTAGCTAGGATTTCGCGTTGAGAGACTGGGTTGTGTGTTCAGTTTGCACTTCGAGGCAGAGTAGGTGTTTATTATCTCCATAAAGAGACTCGGGGTTTATGTGTGCGCCAAGTGTGTGCTCTGTGGATTGACCGATCTATGTTATCGAAAGCTGCGATTGATTCTTGGTTTGAAGTGTTTATCGGTGATATTGTGTTGAAGTGTTGGCTTTCAAGTAATACTGATTCTCTTACCCCGGTAAGACACGTGCGTCATTCACTCTAACATCGTCACATTTCATCTTTGATTCACTTGTTTAAATAATGTGTCTTTGACAACTGTTGTTTTGCTTTGATTTGACAATAAAAGGTCTCATCACAAAGATCTGCCCGTTTACGTATTTGCCTATTTTTTTTTTATGACGGGTAGTATTGGTAGGTGGAAAGGTATAAATGACACCCATGTCAATGTTTGAGTTTAATGCAGCCCCATCCCCAGAAAAAAAATGCCACTGTCGACAATGGTGTATGTTTGTGATGTATGTCCAAGACGTTGGATGTTACTATCTCACGTGAAAGCCGGACTGTCAGGTCTGTGTGGTGGGCAGCATGATGGGTTGCGCGACAAGTGTTGTGCGTCCAATTCTTCGTCCATCAAAATATTTGAAGTGAAAGTTACGTTACAGGCAGTGAAGTTGACAGACACGACCGTTGTTTCAGCACAGCAAGCGATGGTCCAGTAGCGGGCCCTGTGCTTGTGTCAATTTCTCCCAAGATCTCAATGCGATTGACTCGGGGAGCTGTTTGCCTCGTTGCTTCGTGTCACTCGGTGTCAACTGCACAACACGACTTGGGATGGAACGGTACACACGATGACGTCAGTGGCTACGGTTTGGGGCAGTGGAGTTTAGGCGGCCTGTGGATGGTTGTAGCTCATGATAGCTGCACGGCCAGGATTACGTTAATCCATGCACTCACACAGATTAAAGGCAAGGACAGGGTCGATTTCTTGTGAAGGCAAAAAAAAAGAGAGTAAATTTGAAGGCGCTTATTGTCCGTCAGGTCTTAATTGCCTATATTGGAGATGAATTGGTTTATACGATTCGAGTTTTCACGCCCTCACGGCTTTTGATGTATGCGTGTTTAGGTGGTATCAGCCATCTGCACTTATGGTAGAATGACCAAGATCTTTAACGTGCCATTGTGGTGACACGGGGGTGGGAGATGGATACCGTCTCTGGGTCTGCACATAAAGTTGACCCGTGTCCGTCCCGGCCCGGATTCGAACCAGCGACCTTTCGATCACAAGTCCAGTGAAGGCAAGAACCTTGGCACGGCTTATGTAAGGCGCATGTGAGAGAGGGGGAGATAGCTAGAAAGAGAGAGAGGGGGGGGGGTCAGAGAGAGAGAGAGAGGGGGAGAGAGTAAGAGAGAGAGGGGGAGAGAGAAAGATAGAGAGGGGGAGAGAGAAGGATGGAGAGAAGGGGGAAGGGGGGGGGGGAGAGAATAAGAGAAGGGGGGAAAGAGAGAGAGGGAAAGAGAGAGAGAGATGATGATGATAATTAGTTTTAACGTCCTCTTAGAACCATTTGGCCTATCTTTTTCTTTAACAATGTCTTTCCAAAAACAAAACTCCAAGACCACACAAGCTATTGCAACCTACTCCTATCTCTCGTCTCTCTTCCTGGGTACAATGGTACCTAAGACTTACATTCAAATGCTTACATTTCCATGCTACCCACATTATCAAAATACCAATAATTATTCAAAACAAATGTTGACTACTACCTAACTTCATTTCAGACCCACACCCATTATTATACACACATTTCACATTTAAACCATTAGTCGGCCCCCTGTCGATATTTATCGACTAAGTTCCTTGTAGTGAAATTGCTTTCAGCTTTGACATGTTTTGATGAGGATTTGGCGAACTTTGACCTTGGCACTTGACCTTGCCACCCCCCCCCCCCCCCTATCCCCTACAACCCTTTCCTTCCTTCCCCCCTCTCCACCCCTCCCCCTTTTCCTTCTTGATTTCAAGGCAATGTTTCGTTTTGACTTGAGTTTGCATGCTCTGGGTCGCACTCTGAGTTTCAATCACTTCGTTTGTGCTATTCTGGAATATTCCAGCGTGTTTTTAAACTTGTAGTGGAAATGAACGTCTTTGAGACTCTCAGTTTGTGCCTGTGAAAATGTCTAAAATCACTGAATTCATCCGGTCGTGAAAATGAACATGAATGCGTCTGTACGAATCAGCTAAAAACCTAGATTGAGATGAGGAATTTTAAAAGCAGCTTAGTATTTTGAACTGATCAAAAAAAGTCGGGTGGGTGGGGGCGAGAGTTGGCTGTGTCCGTGTTCCAGCATACCGTTCATTCGATCCTTCACAGCCCGAAATTAATTCTGATCGTGCTTTCATTCCCCCCAGCGGTACGGAGCTGTGATTATACCGTAAAATCCCTAGCAAACGCCCAGTATCTAGCAAACGCCCACCCCCCACTTTTGGCCAAAAGTTGTGCAGAGGGGTCACTGCCAAGCAAACGCCCACCCCCTTTTTTGCTTTAAAAAAAGTGTTTTAAGACAGTCGGCCTCTTTATCTACGATTTGTGCACACTGTTCGATGGTTCGCCGGTTTTTTCTTCTTCTTTTTTTCCTATCACAGAACGTTGATCTTTATTTGTGTAAACAAACGGTGTGTATATTTTTTTTTAATTAAAATTGCATAAATCACATGTTGTATCACTGTTTTTTCTCGTAAAAATGTGATGACACTTTATCTTGCAAAAGGGTGTATACCTAGCAAACGCCCACCCCCTACTTCTTCCCGAAATCAGTGCGAAGGGGGGGGGGGGGGGGGGCGTTTGCTAGGGATTTTACGGTAATCAGGTAGTTTGTCAACACTGCCAACCTTTGTCGCCACTCTATTTGCATTCTTTTTTATGGGGGCGAGGACGCCCCCATTCTATACGGATAGTTTCGAGGTTGACCATGGGCAGCGCCATTTTGTTGTGAAATACGTCATCAGTTTGTGTACACAGGAAGTTGTGACATCCGTCACCCTATGGGAGGGGTGACGTCAAAATTGTTCATCTGTAGAAAGTTGTGAAATCCGTCACCCTATGGGAGGGGTGACGTCAAAATTGGTCATCACAGAGTTTGTTTAACACAGGAAGTTGTGAAATACGCCACCCTTCTGGTGCATGTACTACCCTGGCCAAGTTTCCTCTCAAGACATCAAAGAGACCGCCCCAGTATACTCTACAGCCTCTGGGCGAACCACCTCTCATAGCTAAAACTGGGTCAATGACCCCTGGGAAGAAGGTCAGTGTCTATAAAATTTTACTCCTAGGCTTGCGGCCAGGGGGGGGGGGGAGTATACCGGTACCATTTGAGAATCAGACCAAATGAGAATTGAACCATTTGAGAACATCCTTTTTTTTCAATCACTACATCGAAGGCCTGCGGCCCGGGGTTCACATGGGTTGGTTTGTTTGTTTGTTTCAAACCCACACCCATATACACACATTTCCCATTTAAACCATTTGTCGGCCCCCTGTCGATATTTATCGACTAAGTTCCTTGTCTCTTCTGTGTACGGATTGTATTTCTTCACTGATTTGCATGCGGTGGTATGTTTTTGACTGGATGGGTTTGGGGCGGTTTAGGTATTCTTCTTGATTTTCTTTGATCTTTAGTTTTGGCCTGTGAACGGATTTCTTCCCGTCTTCGTCCATGAACTTTCTTTGGACAATGATACGGTTGTTCTCCGTTATGTGTTGTGGTAGTCATGCGTACATGCACAGCCACAGAACTCTGGGTGGGGGGGGGGGGGGGGAGAGTGGGGGCTCTCTTCACGAGTAGACAGGAGGAGAAATCACACACCCCCCCCTTCACCCCCATCCTCCTCACGGGAGATGGAGAAAATTTAAAAAAAGATTTGTTTAAAACGAATTAATATTTATTTTCTACAGTTACATGTGAAGCAGGCAACATATATATATATATCTGACACACAGAAAGACATGAAGTAAAACGCTTTTTAAAGACTGCTTGCGAGTGGAGCTTTGCACAGTATTTTTGTCGTGCATATTGAAAGAAAGAAGTGAGAATTGGCGACGAAGCGAATTTGATGTAATCTGTAATTCTTGACAGATATATTGAAAGTTAAACTTGATTTGGTTCTTGAAGATGAAAGTAGGTTGAAGGGACAGGACAACCAACGCCCAACCAATCCAACCAATCCAACCAATCGTGATGTACAGCTGCCGTCAGTCACACTCCTTTCTGCTAGAAACCAGCAGCCTGCACGTGAGACATAATTGTGTTTGGCAGTGCAGTGAAACCCCCCTTTTAACATATTCTAGAATCTGAGAAAAGGAGGAAGTCTTAAAATGGGTGTAAATTTACAGAGGTTATGAACAGAAAATGAGAGAAAACTGGGTTTTAAAAGGATGGAGTCTTAAATTAGGGGGGGGGGGGGGGGTCTGAAAAGGGGGGTTCCTCTGTACCCCTCTGTGTTTCTACTTGACCGGGTTGTTTGACAGAAGCGTTGGATGTTGACCCACTAAGTGGAGAGTCAGTGTCGCTGTGTTTGAAGTTGTGACAGTGATTGGTGGTGCGTTTAGAACTCTGGTGGTGCTGGCAGTAGCTGTTATCACAATCAGGAGTTAAAAGGGTTGCGACGTCTTCGGCTGTTTTCCCTTTTTACATTCAGTCAAGTTTTGACTAAATGTTTTAACATAGGCGGGGAATCGAGACGAGGGTGTGGTGTGTGTGTGTGTGTGTATAACGTGATTCAGAGAAACTACTTGATCGATCTTCATGAAATTTAACATGAGAGTTCCTGAGTATATCTCCACCCGTTTTTTTTTTAATTTTTGTGGATAAATATCTTTGAAGACGTCATATCCGGTTTTTTGTGAAAGTTGCGGCAGCACTGTCACGCTCTCATTTTTCAACCAATTTGGTTGAAATTTTGGTCAAGTAATCTTCGACGAAGCCCGGACTTTGGTATGGCATTTTAGCAGGGAGGCTTAACAATTAATTGATGAGTTTGGTCATTAAAAATCTGAAAATTGTAATTAAAATATATTTTTTATGAAACGATCCAAAAACAATTTCATCTTATTCTTCATCATTTTCTGATTCCAAAAACATATAAATATGTTATATTTGGATTAAAAACAAGCTCTGAAAATTAAAAATAAGAAAATTATGATTACAATCAAAATTTCCGAAATCGATTTAAAAACATGTTCATCTTATTCCGTGTGTGTTCCTGATTCTAAAAACATATAGATATGATATGTTTGGATTAAAAACCAGCTCAAAAAGTTAAAAAGAATAGAGATTCTGCTATCTGCTCAGCGCAACCACTACTGCGTCAATTTCACTGCCTTTGCCACGAGCGGTGGACTGACGAGTATACGGTCTTGGTGAAAAAAATGCAGTGCGTTCAGTTTCATTCTGTGAGTTTGACAGCTTGACTAAATGTTGTATTTTCGCCTTACGCGACTTGTTTTCCTTCTTTTCCACCTAGGCGGAGATTGAGCTGATCTTTTGGTCCGGGGGTATGAGTATGATGACGAGCTTCTGTGCAGTTAAACGCGCTTTAATGTCCAAGTCGAAGTAATCTGGAGAGTGAGAGGGAGGGAGGGAGAGAGAGAGTAGAGAGAGAGAGAGAGAGAGGAGAGAGAGAGAGAGAGAGGAGAGAGAGAGATTGGAGAGAGAGAGATTGGAGAGAGAGAGAGAGTTGGAGAGAGAGAGAGAGATTGGAGAGATAGAGAGAGGAGAGAGAGAGATTGGAGAGAGAGAGAGAGAGAGAGAATGTGCGTGCTTGGGTGTGTGTGTCTATGTGTCTTGGACGAAGAACTTGAGAGGAATTCGTTGAACATCCGATTATGTGAACTGTGGGTCCGTAATCGAAAAGGGATTGGAATAGAGGACCGTCGTGGCGAAGGGGGGGGGGGGGGTGTCATTCACAGCTTTCTCTTTAATACCTCGTTTGGCCCCCAACGTGGTGACTAGTTGATGTGGCAGACAGAAGAGATCGGGGTTACGGGTACCGGTGTGACGTTTTCATCTTTCGCCGTGTTGATATTTCGCTTCTCGGCCTCGTTGATCTAGAAAAAACTCTACACTGAACAAAAAAACACCCTTCGATAGTACTGATGAGCGACCTTGTGTACCTTACATTCATGGGGCCAAATTTGTCCAACCAATTTGTTTTATTTAACTTAGAAATTTGATTCATCCTAAAATGTTTCCTTCTTACTCAAGGGACGTAACCACTCAGTACACGTTTTCGAAGAATTCGATTTTGGGGTTGAAATCTATTAAATGTTACCACCAATTTTCTTCACATGCAAGAAACTCACATGCTTTTCTTCCTTAAATAATTTCACTTCTTAATTTTACCAGGAAACAACATTTCAGTCTTGAGTATATTTCGAGGGGGAAATATGTACACAGGCGAAAGATGAAATCGTGACACCGGGCACCGGCTGGAATTGGAAGCGCGGGGGCAACAGACAAAGGATCTTTTGTGTCCCTGTTTTTGTTGCCCCAATACTTTACCACGCTTTTTACTCAATCAGGGTCACTGCAACTAAGTGCTAGTATTGGCACGGGTGATCTGTTGACAGGTAGATGTTTTTCTTTCTCTTTAATAGGGTGTAAATTACAGGCGGTTTCTCTTTCTTTTCACTTGGAAGGATATTGGGGTAATAAACAACAGAAGCCTGGGATAGCAATGCCTGTTTTATAAGTTGCTTTGTTAAGAATTGCTGCTGAAACATCCCCCCCCTCTCTCTCTCTCTCTCTCTCTCTCTCTCTCTCTCTCTCTCTCTCTCTCTCTCTCTCTCTCTCTCTCTCTCAAGGACAGATTGTAAGACTAGGCAATGCCTAAAATCTCCATCCTTCTGTAATAAAGTTTAATCAATCAATCAATCAATCTCTCTCTCTCTCTCTCTCTCTCTCTCTCTCTCTCTCTCTCTCTCTCTCTCTCTCTCTCTCTCTCTCTCTCTCTCTCTCTCTCCTTCCTCCCTCTGTTTTTCGACCTATTTTGTCTGTCTCTGTTGGTGTGTGTGTTGGTGTGTGTGTTGGTGTGTGTGTTGGTGTGTGTGTTGGTGTGTGTGTTGCCACCAGCATCATGGATAATGAGTCATTGACTAATGTCAAGGATTTTCCCAACCTCATTCTCATTACTGATATATTAGTCGTAACTTGTATGCTCATTTTTGCTTCAGGTTTGAATTTAGGACATGAAAAAAATTCTCTAAAATGCCTTCAGGTTGACCCACATTTCTCTGTGAAAATGTGAACAAAACCAAAGTCAAATTCAATATGCAGCAATTAAAATGAGATACGACAACAACAAAAGAAAGCAAGATGTCTGTGATCCTTTTAAAGGAAAGATCAAAGAGTTTCGTGAGTAAACTTTGTCTCCGTGGCTGTGGAAAATTACTTGTAACTGTAAGGCTGTGTGTATCATGTTGGTGTTGTATGTAATTAAGAGGTGAGTGTCTTATTGTTATATGTAATTAACAGGCGAGAGCCTTGTCGGTGTTGTATGTAATTAACAAATGAGTGTCTTGTCGGTGTTGTATGTAATTAAAGGCACAGTAAGCCTCCCGTAAACCATCACAGAACTCCCCGAGCGTCTACATACAGTACAAGCATACTTCCACTTGAACGCTCACCGAACGGGAACATCCTGGCTGCTTTCTGTCGAGCGTGAGAAATTTTCAAAGAATTTATTTTCGTGGACTTGGTTCCCTCCACAATGGCGCCTCGTTTTGGTGCTGGACGGCTGTTATGACTATTCAACTTACCGGAAATCACGCCCGGACAGTAAGCCTCCCGTAAACCATCACAGATACTGTCAGGCTTTTACACACAGTACAAACACCCTTCCATTTGAACGCTCACCAAACGGGAACATCCTAGGTGCCCAACGTAAAGAGCGAGCAATTTGTAAAGAATTAATTTTGCAGATTGTCAAAAATGAGTTAATTCCCTTCGGGTCTCATTCTATGATGTAAACTGGCGATAGCCGTGGATCGATGATTATCAGAATGTTTTTGGACCGTGGTGCGTTTTTGCGCTAGACCTAACTTTTAAAATCTAAATAATAAATTGACAGCTTGTTACACAAACATTCTTTAATCATAAAAGAATTCTTTTTTCATCAAGAAAGTTTAAAAAAAGAAAAACCCGGAAGCAGGATCACGCAAGGGTCGTAGCAGACGACGGTTTATGTATATCGCCGTTCCTCTCAACAGTCAAAAGCCATCGCTAGAGTTCTTGTGAACCACAGCCGTTTGTTTCGTGCATAAAAACGTGCTATTGTAGATAAGCTCACATCGAGTCGCATTCAAATGACTAACTGACGACTACATTGTGAAAAAGGGAAACTGGATCACACGGGTTCACGATGGCTCAGGGGTAAGATAAACCACGCAAAAATAAATTCTTTGAAAATTGTTCGCTCTTTACGGAGGGCACCTAGGATGTTCTCAATCGGTGAGTGTTTAAATGAAAGGGTGTTTGTACTGTGTGTAAAAGCCTGACCGTATCTGTGATGGTTTACGGGAGGCTTTCTGTGCCTTTAACAGATGAGAGTCTTGTCGTTCCGTCGCGATATAACCTTGAATGGTTGAAAACGACGTTAAACACCAAATAAAGAAAGAAAGAAAGTCTTGTCGTTGTGTATAATTGACAGGCTTGTGTCTTGTTACAGGAGCCGGTGGGAGTGGGCAGCCCAGGCACAAGCTTCACGGGCCATGGAGGTTTCAACGGATACGACAGCTTAGCGGATACCTCCTACCACCCCTACCCCCCCTCCCGCCCCTTCGTCAACACAGACTACCAGCGATCGCCTGCCAAGCCCGTCATGTCCTTCCCAGAGTCCAACAGAGATGGTATGTTCATGTTGTTCTCTTTGTTGTTATTGTGACCAGTGTTGTTGTTGTGGTGATGGTGTTGAATCATTTAAGTCATCGGGGGTCTTTGTAATGAGAAGTGTTCGTCCGTATGGGCGTGAACATAAAACTTAACGTTGAGGTTATCTGAAATGTGTTTGAAGCTAGAGCTTTCAAACTCTGAAAGTTTGAAAATGTTTTATATTATCATTATTTCGTAAATGTTTTTTTTAATGAATTAACCCTTCTGGTGTTTTACGGTAATCTTGATTCAGCAATGTTAGAAGTCCTTGCAAGTCAGTAGTAAAACCTTAATGAAAACCTGTCCCCAGGAGTGGTGCAGTAAAACCTTAATGAAAACCTGTCCCCAGGAGTGGTGTAGTAAAACCTAAATGAAAACCTGTCCCCAGGAGTGGTGTAGTAAAACCTTAATGAAATCCTGTCCCCAGGAGTGGTGTAGTAAAACCTTAATGAAAACCTGTCCCCAGGAGTGGTGTAGTAAAACCTTAATGAAATCCTGTCCCCAGGAGTGGTGTAGTATCCGTTTGCATGGCCATGTTGGGTTTGATGCGTGCATGCCTGGTTTTCTCCTGTAGATGGGTGTCGGCACAGGAGGTCTGCCCGCTGTCCTCAGCCAACATGCTCCGTCTTCATGGCAGCTCAAATTTTTTATCGAGGTTCTCTCCTCTAGATCCGCCGTGTTTCGCCTAGGGGCTTGCGCTGCCTAGTTGATAGGGTCACCTCGTAGAGGATGTGGTCATAGACCACGCACGGTCGGTCTTGGGATAGGGAAACGTTATGCTAGTCCGGAGGGATTACGCCACAATGGCCACCTCGCGAAGACCCAGGGTCCTAGACTAGGGAGGTCCAAGGGGGAGCACCGGGAGGGCTACCCCTCTACCCGCACCTCCAACACAATCCCTTCCCCTGGTAGCTTCATCCCCAAGGAGGAAACAGAGCTACCTGCAACACCCCAGTGGTGTAGTAAAACCTTAATGAAAACCTGTCCCCAGGAGTGGTGTAGTAAAACCTGAATGAAAACCTGTCCCCAGGAGTGGTGTAGTAAAACCTTAATGAAAACCTGTCCCCAGGAGTGGTGTAGTAAAACCTGAATGAAATCCTGTCCCCAGGAGTGGTGTAGTAAAACCTTAATGAAAACCTGTCCCCAGGAGTGGTGCAGTAAAACCTTAATGAAAACCTGTCCCCAGGAGTGGTGTAGTAAAACCTAAATGAAAACCTGTCCCCAGGAGTGGTGTCGGCGCTGCGCAGCCTGCAGGACAAGATGCACAAGCTGGAGTTTGAGCGGAGACAGGCGGAAAACAACCTGCACACTCTGGCATCCGAGACAGAGAAGTACAAAACCTCCCTCCACCATCCTCCCCCACCCCAGTATCACCACGACAACATGTTGCCATCCTCCAGGCCGACCTCCAGGCCATCCTCCAGGCCGACCTCCAGGCCATCCTCCAGGCCGACCTCCCGGCCTGACTTTGACAGCGATGACATGGTTCCAGGCACCAGTGGTGTGGGTAACGCTCGCACACAGCCACGAGGTGAGGGTTGCTTGTGGGGCAGGGAGAGAAGGGAAGGGCTACGGTGTGAGTGTGTCTGGGTGTGTGAGTGTGAGTGTGTCTGTGTGTGTGAGTGTGTCTGTGTGTGTGAGTGTGTCTGTGTGTGTGAGTGTGTCTGTGTGTGTGAGTGTGTCTGTGTGTGTGAGTGTGTCTGTGTGTGTGTGTGTGTGTGTGAGTGTGTCTCTGTGTGTGAGTGTGTCTGTGTCTGTGTGTGTGAGTGTGTCTGTGTCTGTATGTGTGTCTGAAAGTGTCTCTGTGTTTTGTGTCTTTGTCTGTGTCCTTGTGAGTGTGTCTGTGTCTGTGAGTGTGAGTGTGTCTGTGTCTGTGTGTGTGAGTGTGTCTGTGTGTGTGAGTGTGTCTGGGTGTGTGAGTGTGAGTGTGTCTGTGTGTGTGAGTGTGTCTGTGTGTGTGAGTGTGTCTGTGTCTGTGTGTGTGAGTGTGTCTGTGTGTGTGAGTGTGTCTGTGTGTGTGTGTAAGTGTGTGTGTGTGTGTGTCTGTGTGTGTGAGTGTGTCTGTGTGTGTGAGTGTGTCTGTGTCTGTGTGTGTGAGAGTGTCTGTGTGTGTGAGTGTGTCTGTGTGTGTGAGTGTGTGTGAGTGTGTCTGTGTGAGTGTGAGTGTGTCTGGGTGTGTGAGTGTGAGTGTGTCTGTGTGTGTGAGTGTGTCTGTGTGTGTGTCTGTGTGTGTGTTTGGTTCAGTCTGCACATGCATGTTTGTATCCTAGTTGGAAATGGACAAATTGAATGTAGAACTTCAATGAGGGGAATCGAGGCATGTGATTCACCACACTCTTCTACTGTGATCTTATAGTGTAGCTCTTCTTCTGCGTTCATGGGCTGAAACGCCCACGTACACTCATGTTTTTTGCACGAGTGGGTTTTTACATCTAGCCTGCCATTTAAGCAGTCATACTCCGATTCCGGGGAATAGAGCATAGCTAATTTGCTAAATGTAATTTTTAGAGGTTTAATTTGTTACATAAATGTGCATTGAAACTGTCATTAGCTTTTTAATCAGTGTATAAGACTTTTGCTTAATGTTTTGTAACAAGTCTGACACAGTCATTGTCCCCCCAGAGCTGGAGTCGCAACTGTCGTCAGCGGAGACCAGGTGTCAGTTGCTGGAGAAGCAGTTGGAGTACATGCGCAAGATGGTGCAGACAGCGGAGCGTGACCGCACCGACGCCGTTCAGAAAGCCGAGGTCTTGCAGCAGGAACACAACGTGCACCGCAACCCCTCCCCCTTCACCCCCGACTACCACACTCAGCTGGACCGTATCGGGGAGTTGGAGCGCGACCATCTACGTCTGACGGCCACACAGACGCTGGCTGAGGTGAGATTCTAAGCACCGAGTTGAGATTGTGGTTCATTTATTTTCTGGAGGCAATGGACGATGTTCTGAACTCTGCCTGGTTTGTTTGGGTTGTGAAAGATTGAATACCGTTGCTTTTATTGAGGCAAACTTTCCCATGTGACATTATAGGCCAGTGACACTAGCGAGGGGCGTGTGTGAAACATGGGGTCAAACAGCATGTGTGGAAAGTTTGCCTCACTAAAAGCAAGAGTATTCTCTCTTTCACACCCTATACAATCCTGACAGAGTTATTGCGGCTGTTCATCTATTGATTAGCCATCAATCCACAATTTTTGTTTGGACAATAGATAATCTTATTTCTTTTGTGCATGATTGTTGCCTTTGGTTTGACTATGCATTCCAAACAGCATTGTTCATAGTTTTGCTGTGGCATGGGATGATGTTGATGTGGCATGTGATGATGTTGCTGTGGCATGTGATGATGTTGATGGTCTTTGTGAATGAAGAGTGATAGTGGAGTGAGAATTAGCGTGTGGTTTGGTTTCTGGAGCTGTTGGTGTTTGCATTTTGTGTAATGGTTATCATTTCTGCAAGGGCATTATATTGGACAAGATTAATTAACCCTCATGGTTAATGGGCCTCACCTCATGGAGAATTTGCATCATCGTTCTGCTTTTGTTCATTTTACTCCTGTGTACACATATCATTTTCAGTTTTGATTTTCCAATTTTCATTATACTCCTTTCATTTTTGTCATTAGAAAAATTAATAGTCTTTCAGATGTTTTGGTTTTCTGGTCTTGGCTCAATGGAAAGTGACGATCTTACATGACAAAAATGCGTTGAGAATTAACTGTTTGATTCAATTTCGTGATGAATGTGTTTTCCCCAGATGAAAAAGACTACTGTTTGTGAGGTACTTATCACTGACTTGAAGTGAAGGGAAGTAGGGATGGGGGGGGGGGGGGGGGGGGGGTAGAGCGATCACTGTTTATTTCATGTAAAAACCTAGCACATTTCCTGGAAAAAAAGCAGTTCTTTTACACAAACCCCATTATTGTCTGTAACTTTATAAAGCCTGATATTAATTGAGTGAAGATGACTTCACAAAGCTTTGGCACTGAACTGTTGGTAAAAAAACTTCACAAAGTCTACTTCACGGAGCTTTGACACTGAATTGTTGGTAAACAGACTTTGCAAAGTCTGTGTGAAGTCAACTTCAAGCTCAATTAAAGATGGCCTTAAGTTTAAGTCAAAGATGACCTTAAGTTTAAGTCCAGAAGACCCCCAATGTAACTACGGGCAGATTCACGTCATGTGTGTCCTTTCATCAACCTCAGGGCTGTGTCATGCCTATGTCAGGGCTGTCATGCCTATGTCAGTGCCGTGTCATGCCTATGTCAGTGCCGTGTCATGCCTATGTCAGGGCTGTCATGCCTATGTCAGGGCTGTGTCATGCCTATGTCAGTGCTGTCATGCCTATGTCAGGGCTGTGTCATACCTATGTCAGGGCTGTCATGCCTATGTCAGTGCTGTGTCATGCCTATGTCAGTGCTGTGTCATGCCTATGTCAGTGCTGTGTCATGCCTATGTCAGGGCTGTGTCATGCCTATGTCAGGGCTGTGTCATGCCTATGTCAGGGCTGTGTCATGCCTATGTCAGGGCTGTGTCATGCCTATGTCAGGGCTGTGTCATGCCTATGTCAGTGCTGTGTCATACCTATGTCAGGGCTGTGTCATACCTATGTCAGTGCTGTGTCATGCCTATGTCAGTGCCGTGTCATGCCTATGTCAGGGCTGTGTCATGCCTATGTCAGGGCTGTGTCATGCCTATGTCAGGGCTGTGTCATGCCTATGTCAGTGCCGTATCATGCCTATGTCAGGGCTGTGTCGTGCCTATGTCAGTGCTGTGTCATGCCTATGTCAGGGCTGTGTCATGCCTATGTCAGGGCTGTGTCATGCCTGTCAGGGCTGTGTCATGCCTATGTCAGGGCTGTGTCATGCCTATGTCAGGGCCATGTCTTGCCTATATCAGAAAAGACACTGCTAGGTTTTGACATCAAGATGTTTGAAACGGATCTCATAAATAACGATCACTTGGTTGGTGTGACTCTTGCACTTTGCGCCATACAGTATAAACACTAGTACAGGCAAATCCGGATAAGACGAAATTGAAGGGACCGAATTGTTATTGTGTCCTATCCGAAATTTCGACTTGGTCATAGTACAGTGGAACCCCTCTCTAGCGACCTTGAAAATGTTGACAAAAATCGGTCCTTATGGAGGGGGGTCCTTTCAGAGGGAGGGGGCGGGGCCACAAAGAAAGTCACCTCAGATTTTCTTAAAAAAAGAAAACAGAGAAGTTTGAGTTGCTGACGACCGTTTCCTCAAGCAAACTGCTTCGATTTCATGTTTGACATTGTCGATGGTGTCCACCAGTTCTGGTGCATGTTTCAATGCAAAAAGAGTTAGTTTCTGAGCAAGCATTTCTTTACAGCAGTCCCTGCAATGATGAAGGCCCTCCGAGAAAGAGAGTGAAAAATCGGCCACCGTTCTCAGCATCGCGTATCTGTGTGTAACCTCTTTCATTGACAAGATACAAGTTTCCCTGCAGCCTTGACCAGTGAGTCGGTTACCTAATCTGTGAACCCTTCAGTTGTGTTGCTTTGTCAAAAGTTAGACACAGTCAACTAGTTTTGCTCTGGGTGAACAGTGCAGCTGGCCTCAATTAGCCGGTGACACCTCTCTGGCCACAGCACCAAACAGTACATGGCTGGGGGGAGAGAGAGAGAGGGGGGGGGGGGGTAGCTGGCTACACTCAGTGGGGTGTCCGGTGTCACTGAAGTCAGCAGGAAGAGCATTGGAGAGAAATAGAGAGGTGTACTCTTCCAAACAATTTCCAAGGATCAGTTGTCAGGGCTTAGGGTAGTCAGTGAGGGAGAGTGAGAGCGGTTTGTGTACAGTCCGACTGAAGCGTGAAAAGTCACTGCCACAAGATCGGCATGCAGTCAATAAAGCCAGACAAGAAGAATGATTATGACATGCGGCTCAATCTGCTGTTTTTTTTTATTCAAACTGGTTTTCAACGCTTATTCTCACAAAGCATCTGCACCTCTGCCTCTAGCTCTGTGCTGTGTTTTTGCGGCTGCTTTCGTATGATGTCAGTGCATGGTGAGTGCGTTCATTGCCTTGTCACCACTTCCCCACCTTTTTCAGAATGTTTTCTTGGAGTTGGATAATTCTCCTTACTACTCGCCCCCTCCTTACTCCTCGCCCCCTCCTAACTTCAGTTCATACTTTATTGCGTGCCGACTGACCAGTCGGTGTGGCGTCCGTGTAGAGAAGAAGGGAATAAGGTTACACAATGCGTTGGTGTGAGACGCCAAGTTTCGTGTTTCGAGTTGCTGTAGTAAATATAGAGTAAACTTTGTCTTTGGGACTGACTTTCTGTTGTGTGCTATCCGTCTTTCGACTTACGTAAGAGAAATCCCATTTCGAGCTCAGGGTACTTTGTACACATAGATAAAGAGGGATAATTCCGGACCAGAATTTCTTTGTGTGCTAAGCGAATTTTTGACTTAACCGTTTGTGAGTTAGCTGGATTTGCCTGTAGTTTCACGGTAATTAGTAGACATTTCAAGACTTTGAGCTGTCTTTTACCAAAAAAGACTGGCACTCACGGAATAGTGAGGCATTTGGAAGGTGTGTGCAGTTTAAGCCTGTGTACATTTAAAGCAGAGTTCATGAAAGATGTTTAACATTGCAGAGACCTTTCATCAGTAGTGTATTGGTTAGCACATCCTCTATAGAAGTAAATGGCATCACCTGCCTGGGTAAAAAAAATAGGCCTGTTTCTCGTAGCTACTGTGAGAGTTTTGAAGGAAACATGTTAAGAACTCACATGCTACTGAATGAAGTTATCTTTCTGCCTTGCAACAGTGTTCATTGTAAACCAAAGGATGTTCCAGGCTGGTCATTGTTGAACATGATGAAGTTATCTGTCTGCCTTGTAACAGTGTTTATTGTAAACCAAAGGATGTTCCAGGCTGGTCATTGTTGAACATGATGAAGTTATCTTTCTGCCTTGCAACAGTGTTCATTGTAAACCAAAGGATGTTCCAGGCTGGTCATTGTTGAACATGGCGTCAGTAGGGATAAAGTGTTTGAGATGCCATGGCCATGTTTGGCAGGACGTCTGCGATGAAAAGGAACTGTCTACGTCCAGTACCAGTGCTGTTTGTCCCAGTATGAGCATAACATGTATTTATTGATAAAGATATTTTTATTTTATTTTTCTATTATTTTATTTTTATTTTTATTTTGTTGCAGCTTTCATCTACTGATATGTCAGATTTGTCTACTGAATGCTCTGAAGTTTCTAGATCGATGGTTTGAACAATTTCACATTTTTGTTTTGGATATTTTTCCATTTTGTAGTCCTCTATCTCACAAGCATCTGTAACTGTTGCTTCTAAAAATCTGACAGCTTATCTAAGAATTGTACTTTTACAAATTATCAGGACTAGTGATGGTGTACTTTTAGGCGACTTCAAAAATGACAGCTCACATAATCTCCTATAGTATGAAAATTGCTGAACTCTACATACATGTAACTTACTGCTGACAGCAATAAACTCACTTCACAATATCACACCACAAATAATTGCAATAAATTTCCCCTTATCATTTTCATCTAATCTTGAAGCATGTATAATCTTCAAACCAAAAGACACAAGATCTCTTAAATCATTTAATTTTGAGTTAGAAGGCTCAGATTTAGCAGACTTTTCTTGTTTAGGAGGAAGATAATGTGTACAGGTTCATGTAAACTTGGGTCACAATTATAAAAATGTAAGCTTCTTAAGTTATTATACCTGTTATCCTATCATCTGTGGCCAATAACATTATTATGGTGAGAGATGTATCATGATGGGCTTTTTAGAAACAATATGGACATTTTGCAACATGCTGCCTTCTTGTAGCTCAGTGCAATTTGCAACATGCTGCCTTCTTCTAGCTCAGTGCAATGTGCACCTCATTGCTGTCGCTGTGCATCGCTGTTTCTTTGGGTCTATTTTAGAATCTTGACAAAGTTAGATTACCTCACATATGGTACCATTCTTTTTCAAACTGTAGCAAGATGCTTTTTCTCCTGAAATACAGAAACATCATCAGATTTTAGGTGATGTGTCTTTTTTGTCTGTTTGTTCCTTTTGATTTTGTTTGTCTTTTATTTCAGTCTATATGTAGTTGAGTCTTGGTTTTTGCAGTTAACTAACAGTTCAATAGTTACACCCCCGGTATAGGGGTGTGTATAGGTTTCACTCGATGTGTTTGTTTGTGTGTTTGTTTGTGTGTTTGTGTTCGCAAGTAGAGCTCAAGAATGAACGGACCGATCGTCACCAAACTTGGTGAACAGGTTCTATACATTCCTGAAACGGTCCTTACAAAAATTGGGACCAGTCAAACACACGGTTTGGGAGTTATTGGTGGATTAAAATTACACAAGGACTTATAGAGGCACACCCCCGTTGGTCAAAGGGAAATAACCATTCTCACTGCCACCAACTGAGAAGGTTATTTCCCTTGACGGGGGTGTTTTTCCTATCGGAGGAATTTCTTGTTACTTTAATTCTTGCGTCACAAGCAGAACCTTTGTTGAATTACCATTTAAAATGCTGCAGTGTGATTTCATTGTGTGTGTGTTTTGGCACTAATGCATTTCACAACTCAACATTGTACTAATTACACACGCAGACATTTATGTTTTTCAAACACATTATCATCAAGTAATTTCCAGCTGTAAAGAACAGATCCTGAAAATCTGAATATGGAGAAACTATAAATACGCAGAGATCCATTTGAAAAAAAAAAAAATTGGATTGAGGAGAGAGATGGGGGTAATTTATGTTTTTATCAGGAAAGAACAGGGTCATGTATGTAATGAATTGTGATCAGGAGAGAGAGAGATGGGGGTAATTTATGTTTTTATCAGGAAAGAACAGGGTCATGTCTGTAATGAATTGTGATCAGGAGAGAGAGATGGGAGTAATTTATGTTTTTATCAGGAAAGAACAGGGTCATGTCTGTAATGAATTGTGATCAGGAGAGAGAGATGGGAGTAATTTATGTTTTTATCAGGAAAGAACAGGGTCATGTCTGTAATGAATTGTGATCAGGAGAGAGAGATGGGAGTAATTTATGTTTTTATCAGGAAAGAACAGGGTCATGTCTGTAATGAATTGTGATCAGGAGAGAGAGATGGGGGTAATTTATGTTTTTATCAGGAAAGAACAGGGTCATGTATGTAATGAATTGTGATCAGGAGAGAGAGAGATGATGATGATGGAACTTTATTTAACAAGGATAGAGATTTAAGGCTAAGCCTTTTCTTACAACTTGTCCTTACATCTAAATAATACAACATTCTAACAATGCCAAACAGAAAAGCAGGCACCCAAACAAACCATTACAAATGTGATGTGGTGCCAAAAGACAAAAATCCATGTTTATGTAAAATAAAAATGGACATTAACGTTTTGTTTTTATCTTATCTTATCTTAACAAACAAACAAACAAACAAACAAACAAACAAACAAACAAAAGACCAAATAGAAAATCAAAAAGCAGAGAGTGACAGAGTCGAGAGGGAGAGAGTAGTAGAGTTGTTTACATTGTTCTATGTTACCACCAGAGAGAATGGGGTTGTGTATGTAACTAATACTATCACCCCCCGCGGGTTAGGGGGAAGAATTTACCCGATGCTCCCCAGCATGTCGAAAGAGGCGACTAACGGATTCTGTGTCTCCTTTTACCCTTGTTAAGTGTTTCTTGTATAGAATATAGTCATTTTTTGTAAAGATTTTAGTCAAGCAGTATGTAAGAAATGTTAAGTCCTTTGTACTGGAAACTTGCATTCTCCCAGTAAGGTAATATATTGTACTACGTTGCAAGCCCCTGGAGCAAATTTTTGATTAGTGCTTTTGTGAACAAGAAACAATTGACAAGTGGCTCTATCCCATCTCCCCCCTTTCCCCGTCGCGATATAACCTTGAATGGTTGAAAACGACGTTAAACACCAAATAAAGAAAGAAAGAATGTAACTTACTATCATGTTCGTGATTGAAAGAAAAATGTCGATTTTTGACAACTAAAAGTCAGGAAGAAGGAGAAAGCTGATGATGATGAACAGAGAAAAGAGGGCTGGACAAATAGGGTCCAGTTGTTGATCCTCAGCCTTTTTTTTTTTTCAAAGCATTGTAACTGTGTGTGGTTCTGTTGATCTATTTGAATTGATATGCTTCTGAAATGTACATAAGGGCAAAACTAATACTGTTAAAGGCTGTTTTTGTGAGTTACCATTACTCTATTACTTTGTGTATTTTTTTGGTTCAAAAAGCTTAATCATGAATGCTGAATGTTTGTGTGATTTGCAGTCAAAAATCAAACAGCTTGAAAACAAATTGAAAGAGGAAAGAGACCATCGGAGGGTGTTACACGAAAGGGCTTTAGACGTAAGTACATTTTCTTGCTTTCTGTCTAATCATTCGTTTCATTCAGTCTAATTTCCCTTTCTTTCAGTCGTGTTCCCTTTCTTTCAGTCGTGTTCCCTTTCTTTCAGTCGTGTTCCCTTTCTTTCAGTCGTGTTCCCTTTCTTTCAGTCGTGTTCCCTTTCTTTCAGTCGTGTTCCCTTTCTTTCAGTCGTGTTCCCTTTCTTTCAGTCGTGTTCCCTTTCTTTCAGTCGTGTTCCCTTTCTTTCAGTCGTGTTCCCTTTCTTTCAGTCGTGTTCCCTTTCTTTCAGTCGTGTTCCCTTTCTTTCAGTCGTGTTCCCTTTCTTTCAGTCGTGTTCCCTTTCTTTCAGTCGTGTTCCCTTTCTTTCAGTCGTGTTCCCTTTCTTTCAGTCGTGTTCCCTTTCTTTCAGTCGTGTTCCCTTTCTTTCAGTCGTGTTCCCTTTCATTCAGTCTAATTTCCCTTTCTTTCAGTCGTGTTCCCTTTCTTTCAGTCGTGTTCCCTTTCTTTCAGTCGTGTTCCCTTTCTTTCAGTCGTGTTCCCTTTCTTTCAGTCGTGTTCCCTTTCTTTCAGTCGTGTTCCCTTCTACATGAAAGGTATAAAACACAAGCAGATAAACACAACAAGAGAAAGTTACTTGCTTTATTGCTCATTAACAGTTCATCTGTCTCTCCAATTCTCCATCACTCTGTCTGTCCGTCAATCTGTTTGGCACACGAGGAATGCTGAGAGCTGGGAGCTGAGAGCTGCATTCATAATGACTGATGATGCTCCACAAGGATCTATGTTTTGATGTTATTTCATTCATAATGACTGATGATGCTCCACAAGGATCTATGTTTTGATGTTATTTCATTCATAATGACTGATGGTGCTCCACAAGGATCTATGTTTTGATGTTATTTCGGAAAACCTTTTCTTGCTTTTGTCTTTGATAAAACAATCTGTCCTACTTACTTCTCAGTTGGAGAGTGCGGCAGTGTCCCATCAGATATTGCTCAACTCAGCGCCGTTGCCAGAAAAACACAAAGCTACCTTTCCCTCCAACGTCAAACCCAAAGCTACATTTCCCTCCAACGTCAAACCCAAAGCTACATTTCCCTCCAACGTCAAACCCAAGAAGCCGCCGGGCCCCGCCATCAAGAAGAAGAAGAAAGTACAGGTGACCAAGAAAAAGATCCCCGTCAAGGCCGAGCCCAGCAAACACTACAGGCTGAACCTGGCAGAGATCCCCTTTGTAGCGGGGAAGGTGTGTGTCATCAGTCTTTTTTTCTTTTTTTTTCTTCTTTTTTTTTTTTGCGCTGTGGGAGAAAAGTTAGCACGGGCACTTCTTCTTTGTTGAAATTTTGTTGCATTATGATTACATTTCAATTTCATAACAGACTTGTTGCATTATGATTACATTTCATTTTTGCAACAGACTGAATGATTGATCTTTGTTTTGTAAGAATAAGAGTTTGAAACACTGGGATTGTTTGCTTAATTTTTATATCTATTTATTTTGATAGAATGTTAGAAGTCGGGTTCATTCAAGATTTTAATTTCAAACACATTCAGACAGAAGCATAAAGTGACATGAGAATCCAATTTTAAATAAAGAGTTTTGCTGAGTATGTTATCTTTTTTCTTTAAATTTATTGCATGAGATTCTTGAAAGGGATTTTTGAATACGAGTGATTAATCAGAATATATGCAGAAAATTAGTCAGGGAAAGAGTGAAGGTCTTCAGTTAACCACCTCCTTCATCCCTAGACCGCCGTTAAGGTCTTCAGTTAACCACCTCCTTCATCCCTAGACGGCCGTTATGGTCTTCAGTTAACCACCTCCTTCATCCCTAGACGGCCGTTAAGGTCTTCAGTTAACCACCTCCTTCATCCCTAGACGGCCGTTATGGTCTTCAGTTAACCACCTCCTTCATCCCTAGACGGCCGTTAAGGTCTTCAGTTAACCACCTCCTTCATCCCTAGACGGCCGTTAAGGTCTTCAGTTAACCACCTCCTTCATCCCTAGACGGCCGTTATGGTCTTCAGTTAACCACCTCATTCATCCCTAGACGGCCGTTATGGTCTTCAGTTAACAACCTCCTTCATCCCTAGCCGGCCGTTAAGGTCTTCAGTTAACCACCTCCTTCATCCCTAGACGGCCGTTAAGGTCTTCAGTTAACCACCTCCTTCATCCCTAGACGGCCGTTAAGGTCTTCAGTTAACCACCTCCTTCATCCCTAGACGGCCGTTAAGGTCTTCAGTTAACCACCTCCTTCATCCCTAGACGGCCGTTATGGTCTTCAGTTAACCACCTCCTTCATCCCTAGACGGCCCAGTTAACCACCTCCTTCATCCCTAGACGGCCGTTATGGTCTTCAGTTAACCACCTCCTTCATCCCTAGACGGCCGTTATGGTCTTCAGTTAACCACCTCCTTCATCCCTAGACGGCCGTTAAGGTCTTCAGTTAACCACCTCCTTCATCCCTAGACGGCCGTTATGGTCTTCAGTTAACCACCTCCTTCATCCCTAGACGGCCGTTAAGGTCTTCAGTTAACCACCTCCTTCATCCCTAGACGGCCGTTAAGGTCTTCAGTTAACCACCTCCTTCATCCCTAGACGGCCGTTAAGGTCTTCAGTTAACCACCTCCTTCATCCCTAGACGGCCGTTAAGGTCTTCAGTTAACCACCTCCTTCATCCCTAGACGGCCGTTAAGGTCTTCAGTTAACCACCTCCTTCATCCCTAGACGGCCGTTAAGGTCTTCAGTTAACCACCTCCTTCATCCCTAGACGGCCGTTAAGGTCTTCAGTTAACCACCTCCTTCATCCCTAGACGGCCGTTATGGTCTTCAGTTAACCACCTCCTTCATCCCTAGACGGCTGTTAAGGTCTTCAGTTAACCACCTCCTTCATCCCTAGACGGCCGTTAAGGTCTTCAGTTAACCACCTCCTTCATCCCTAGACGGCCGTTATGGTCTTCAGTTAACCACCTCCTTCATCCCTAGACGGCTGTTAAGGTCTTCAGTTAACCACCTCCTTCATCCCTAGACGGCCGTTAAGGTCTTCAGTTAACCACCTCCTTCATCCCTAGACGGCCGTTAAGGTCTTCAGTTAACCACCTCCTTCATCCCTAGACGGCCGTTAAGGTCTTCAGTTAACCACCTCCTTCATCCCTAGACGGCCGTTAAGGTCTTCAGTTAACCACCTCCTTCATCCCTAGACGGCCGTTAAGGTCTTCAGTTAACCACCTCCTTCATCCCTAGACGGCCGTTATGGTCTTCAGTTAACCACCTCCTTCATCCCTAGACGGCCGTTAAGGTCTTCAGTTAACCACCTCCTTCATCCCTAGACGGCCGTTGTGGTTTTCAAATACAGAGGTACCCCCTTTTAAGACTCCCTGTCTTTCAAGACTTTGCTTTTTAGCCCACCATTTAGACAGACATACCCAGCTTTAGGAGGAGGGGAGGTGGCTTAGCTGTTGACATTCTTGACACTTTATTGTCTCCCCAGGCGACAACGCCGAGCCATGCGGTGGGGGCCAACGTGCAGAAAGTTCTGGCCTTGATGAAGTTGCACAACGTGAATCTCTGCTCCTCCCTCAACAACGGCCATAGCCACCACCACACCAATGGTGACGACTCCCCGTCGGTCAGCTCGTCATCCAGTGCCAGTGTTGACCAGGACCTGGCCGACCTCCTGGCCCAGCTGCAGGACGAGTTCGGTCAGCTCAGCTTGTGAGTACATGTACAGCCCACATTAACATGTCTCCCTTAATTGTTTTATATTTTTGATTATAGGATATCTGTATTTTTCACCAAAATATGACATTTTACACAGATCGAGACGGTCAGTGTTCCTCCAAGACCGCGCTCGCGGTCAGGGTGAACAATGACTGTCAAGATCTGTGTAAAGTGTCATATTTTGGTCAGAAAAACAAATAATATTTATTATCAATCGATTCTGGTTGGCATTCCTTTAAGTTTGTATGATTGAACGCACACAAACATGCACTATTTTGTAGTCTCGGCTGGCCGCCTAGATATGAAGTTTTGTCGGCCTCTGACGTCACATGGCTCAAAGATGGGATATCAATTGTTCAATCGATCCATTTTCTATTAAAAAACCAGTAGGATAAGCATAGAGAACAGAAAACAACTATTTATACATTCAATTTTAGAGCACTGTGAATATATCAGCCTTGAGAATGAGTGTATGACCAGAATCATCATTGCCTCTTTCACATTAGATTAAACAAATTGGTTCTAAGAGGACGTTAAAACTAATTATCATCAACAAATAACATTGCAGTGTGTGTGTGTTACAGTGAATAACATTGCAGTGTGTGTGTTACAGTGAATAACATTGCAGTGTGTGTGTTACAGTGAATGACATTGCAGTGTGTGTGTGTGTTACAGTGAATAACATTGCAGTGTGTGTGTGTGTTACAGTGAATAACATTGCAGTGTGTGTGTGTGTGTTACAGTGAATAACATTGCAGTGTGTGTGTTACAGTGAATAACATTGCAGTGTGTGTGTTACAGTGAATGACATTGCAGTGTGTGTGTGTGTTACAGTGAATAACATTGCAGTGCGTGTGTTACAGTGAATAACATTGCAGTGTGTGTGTGTTACAGTGAATGACATTGCAGTGTGTGTGTGTGTTACAGTGAATAACATTGCAGTGCGTGTGTTACAGTGAATAACATTGCAGTGTGTGTGTGTTACAGTGAATAACATTGCAGTGTGTGTGTTACAGTGAATAACATTGCAGTGTGTGTTACAGTGAATAACATTGCAGTGTGTGTGTTACAGTGAATAACATTGCAGTGTGTGTGTGTTACAGTGAATAACATTGCAGTGTGTGTGTGTTACAGTGAATAACATTGCAGTGTGTGTGTGTTACAGTGAATAACATTGCAGTGTGTGTGTGTTACAGTGAATAACATTGCAGTGTGTGTGTGTTACAGTGAATAACATTGCAGTGTGTGTGTGTTACAGTGAACACCAGGAGTACATGCGACAGATCCACGAGGGCACTGACCAGCGTGTGCAGGAGGACTTGGAGCGAGAGCTGGACAGCCTGGTGCTCAAGATGGAGGCCAAGGGTCAGCAGATCACCAAAATCAGGCAGCATCAGCAAAAGGTAGCACTTTACACATTGACCATGTTCGGAAATAACTGTCAAGTGTTCATTCGTTTTTGAAGAGTTGCTTTTGTATGTGACATGTAGCTTGCCTCAGTGTTTCCAAGGAAGAACAAGGGGAAACAACTCTTCCACCACCCATCAAAACCATTCCATCTCATGTTTCAGTTGGAGGACGCCAGGCGACAAGCCAAGAGGAGCAGCAAAAAGTCGCCGCACGTTTCCCGGCCCAGCTCCGCCAGTGGTCGCATGCAAGCCAATCACGGACACACACGCGTCCGGGGAAACGTTCGCCCAAAGTCAGCATCTCGGGGCGATTGTGGGCGTGACCATGGATATCAAAACAAAGACGTGACAAACCCTGCACTCAAAATGCTGAGAAACATGAAAAAGTTACAGTCGGGGTTACGACGCGACGACGTGTGCTGGGAATGAGGCTTGGGGTGCACCGCATTTCAAACATATGCATTTTGGGGGAACGCTTGCGAAGAAGAGTGGGAGGGATGGGGGTGGCAGGGAGGAAAAGTACATGCACTTTTTACCCCGATAACTTGAGTCAGAAAGGATGTGTGTATGAGAGTGGCTTGGCTACATTTGAATGGAACTTTCTTTAAAAAAGAAAGATGTTGCCAGTGGAGTGCGCTCCATTTGATGTTACAGGACTGTTGTTGTGGCACATTTAGGTTTGGGTATTTTTCTCTACTTTTTACTTGCTTGTAAGTCGGGTGAAGCTGTTTGTGCATCTCTCGGAGTGTGCGTGTGTGAACACTGCGAGTTTCAAAGCATGCAAGAAGTAAAACTAAGTTGTTGAATGAGTGAATATTGGAGCAACTGGAAATACAAGGCACCAAAGGATCCAAGTGAAGCGGACTGTACAATTTGATTATCTTGAATGTCTGTTGAGATAAGCGGCAGCATCTGACTTTAGCATGGAGAATGTGATTAAGTGAACTTTGTTCTGTTGATATTGGCAAAATCTCTTGTGGTTGGCAGGTTGTGAGAATATCCCATTGAAGTTCGATGAGGGACCTGCATTTTGTGCCAGTTTAATTTTCACTTAAAGGAGCATTGTTATAGGTCTGATGTGTTTTCATCAGAAGTGTTTTCTGCCAGTGCGTATCATTGCCCACCACAATGAGTTTTCTCATTATTTTAATGCTTTGTACTTACAGTCTTGATTTAAATGTTGGTTATGTTCAGCCACATGTCTCGCACGATTTTAAATATTAAAAATTGTTATATGGCCGTTCTGTTGCCATAGCCACCGGAATGAGTGAGAATCTTCCCTCCCTAATTGAACCGATGTCAAAGGTCATGCATAGGGTTTAGCTTTCTTGACAGAGAGTTCAATCTTGGGTAAAGTGGTAAGCCTATAGAAGTCGCTACAGTCAAAGGTCGCTACAGTCAAAGGTCGCTACAGTCAAAGGTCGCTACAGTCAAAGGTCGCTACAGTCAAATGTCGCTACAGTCAAAGGTCGCTACAGTCAAACGCCTGTTGTAGGACCCTCCATGTAAAGACCGTCATTCTTGTCAGACCTTGTTTTCACACAATTTCTCTCCATTACATCTAAATTTACCTCCATTTTGAGACTCCCTCTTTTTTAAGAGCAAATTTTCTCAGATTTTAGGGGAGAGGGGGGTTGGAGTCCAACGTGGGGTGGGGGTTGGCCACTGTTTGGTAAATGACCTTACTGCTAGATATTTGAGAAATTGTTATGTTGTCATTTCAAATCTCAATTTGAAACTTGTTTAAAAATGTTTAAAAAAAAAAAGGCCCCCCAGTGAGATGGAGTGAACTTTAGTCAGTGCATGTTGAAACAGGGCAGCTGATCATCAAACAAGTCTTGAAGTGATCTCCGACAGTCAGTGCATGTTGAAACAGGGCAGCTGATCATCAAACAAGTCTTGAAGTGTTCTCCGACAGTCAGTGCATGTTGAAACAGGGCAGCTGATCATCAAACAAGTCTTGAAGTGATCTCCGACAGTCAGTGCGTGTTGAAACAGGGCAGCTGATCATCAAACAAGTCTTGAAGTGTGCTCCGACAGTCAGTGCGTGTTGAAACAGGGCAGCTGATCATCAAACAAGTCTTGAAGTGTGCTCCGACAGTCAGTGCGTGTTGAAACAGGGCAGCTGATCATCAAACAAGTCTTGAAGTGTGCTCCGACAGTCAGTGCGTGTTGAAACAGGGCAGCTGATCATCAAACAAGTCTTGAAGTGTGCTCCGACAGTCAGTGCGTGTTGAAACAGGGCAGCTGATCATCAAACAAGTCTTGAAGTGTGCTCCGACAGTCAGTGCGTGTTGAAACAGGGCAGCTGATCATCAAACAAGTCTTGAAGTGATCTCCGACAGTCAGTGCATGTTGAAACAGGGCAGCTGATCATCAAACAAGTCTTGAAGTGTGCTCCGACAGTCAGTGCATGTTGAAACAGGGCAGCTGATCATCTAACAAGTCTTGAAGTGATCTCCGACAGTCAGTGCATGTTGAAACAGGGCAGCTGATCATCAAACAAGTCTTGAAGTGTGCTCCGACAGTCAGTGCGTGTTGAAACAGGGCAGCTGATCATCAAACAAGTCTTGAAGTGTGCTCCGACAGTCAGTGCGTGTTGAAACAGGGCAGCTGATCATCAAACAAGTCTTGAAGTGATCTCCGACAGTCAGTGCGTGTTGAAACAGGGCAGCTGATCATCAAACAAGTCTTGAAGTGATCTCCGACAGTCAGTGCGTGTTGAAACAGGGCAGCTGATCATCAAACAAGTCTTGAAGTGTGCTCCGACAGTCAGTGCGTGTTGAAACAGGGCAGCTGATCATCAAACAAGTCTTGAAGTGTGCTCCGACAGTCAGTGCGTGTTGAAACAGGGCAGCTGATCATCAAACAAGTCTTGAAGTGTGCTCCGACAGTCAGTGCGTGTTGAAACAGGGCAGCTGATCATCAAACAAGTCTTGAAGTGTGCTCCGACAGTCAGTGCGTGTTGAAACAGGGCAGCTGATCATCAAACAAGTCTTGAAGTGTGCTCCGACAGTCAGTGCGTGTTGAAACAGGGCAGCTGATCATCAAACAAGTCTTGAAGTGTGCTCCGACAGTCAGTGCGTGTTGAAACAGGGCAGCTGATCATCAAACAAGTCTTGAAGTGTGCTCCGACAGTCAGTGCGTGTTGAAACAGGGCAGCTGATCATCAAACAAGTCTTGAAGTGTGCTCCGACAGTCAGTGCATGTTGAAACAGGGCAGCTGATCATCAAACAAGTCTTGAAGTGTGCTCCGACAGTCAGTGCGTGTTGAAACAGGGCAGCTGATCATCAAACAAGTCTTGAAGTGTGCTCCGACAGTCAGTGCATGTTGAAACAGGGCAGCTGATCATCAAACAAGTCTTGAAGTGTGCTCCGACAGTCAGTGCGTGTTGAAACAGGGCAGCTGATCATCAAACAAGTCTTGAAGTGATCTCCGACAGTCAGTGCATGTTGAAACAGGGCAGCTGATCATCAAACAAGTCTTGAAGTGATCTCCGACAGTCAGTGCATGTTGAAACAGGGCAGCTGATCATCAAACAAGTCTTGAAGTGATCTCCGACAGTCAGGCGAAATGTTATGGTTGAATAAAATGTTTAAGTGCTGCAGGTGCTCTTGATTGTATCGTGAAAGTGAGCGGTGTTTTTGAACAGGGTAGTGGTCCTTTGGATTGATTCTGTGCTACCTTTTGGCACATTGAAAACATGTGATGTTTGTGTTTGTGTGTTACAACCCTTGTGAGACTTCCTCTGATCTGGCAATATCTAACGCACAACACATCCTCTTTTTTAAGACCTTGATTTTTTCCGGTTTTTTTCATAACCTCTGTAAAGTTACCTCCATTTAAGATGCCCTCCTTTTTCAGACCTGATTTTCAATCAATCAATCAATCAATCAATGAGTCTTATATCGCGCATATTCCGTGGGTACAGTTCTAGGCGCTCTGCAGTGATGCCGTGTGAGATGAAATTTTATACGGCCAGTAGATTGCAGCCATTTCGGCGCATATTTACCTTTCACGGCCTATTATTCCAAGTCACACGGGTATAGGTAGACAATTATTAACTGTGCCTAAGCAATTTTGCCAGGAAAGACCTTTTTGTCAATCGTGGGATCTTTAACGTGCACACCCAATGTAGTGTACACGGGGGGAGGTTCGGACACCGAAGAGAGTCTGCACACAAAGTTGACTGTGAAATAAATTTCCGCCGAACCTGGGATCGAACTCACGCTGACAGCGGCCAACTGAATACAAATCCAGCGCGCTACCAACTGAGCTATATCCCCCCCCCCCCCCCCCCCATTTTTTGAAGTCTTAAAGTAGTAGATTGCTAATTGTCCAGGATACATTAAAGTAAATAATTCACAGGCAGTAAGACTTGCGAATACAAAATCAATAAGTGAACACTGTCATTTTGATGTACGAATTGGATTGAAAGGAAATCTGTTTCAGAAACATGACAGGAAAAAGTGTTTATTTACTTCCATTTGACTGATCGGTGTGGGGTGCTCAACAAGAAAGGATAAACATGTTTGTAACATGTCAAACATGTCAGGCCAAACACTCAAGACATTTTATTTGTGATCAACTCATTTCTTCCGTCCAACTGCTTTTTATGTGTACGTGTGAAAACTATGTACATGTACAGCTATTTATTTATCACGTAGCCTGTATATATATTGTGTACAACTTTTATCATGTTTTATAGCGCTGAATCAATTTTGCGTACTTAATTACTTGATGTCAAAAGGTAATGTCCAAGTTAATTGATTAATTAGGTTGTGTATTTTAATTGTTAATTGGCACTCTCTCCTACCTGAGAGATAATCAGTTTTTAATGAGCTGTAAGAACATGAATAAAATGATCAAAATCTGTTTTAAGTTTAATGCACCTGGTTGAAAGTAAAACCCATCACACCCTACCCCCACCCATATCCCTCCCCCACGTTGTACTTAGTTCAGTAATGTCTGAAAGCTGTTCGTTTCTGTGTATTTAAATCCATGTGTACAACAATCACTGCCATTTCTAATTAGTTACATTACAATCATGGAGTCATTTCATTTCCATTACTGTCTCTAAAGATAACTTTCTTCCAGTGTAAATGGTGATCTGTTCAGGCCTTTACATGGGATAGGAGCTTCCTTTCACTTCACACATATCACAAACGAAAAGCCTGGCTGATTTTGTGTGCAAAGGGGGAATTGTCAACGTAATTCTGACTGTTTTTTGTGGTCAAAAATGAAACGTTCTATTAAGTAACCATTCTTGGGTTTTTATTTTGCTGAAAAACTTTTGCAAAATAACATATATGTCACACGCTTTCCTTCTTTGCCACTACTAAAGCAAACGTGTGCAAGATTGTATGTTACGCGCTTTGGAGCATGTGCAAGAACGGATTCAAACTCGAAATCGTCCCTCCAAAAAACCCAAAATGCACACACGACTTTTATTTCTCCTGCTGTTATCGTTTCTTCTCTTTACAAATTCGTCAACGCTCAGAATACTGAAAACGGCATCCCAGACGACAGTGCTGTTTCCAATCTCGAATTTAGCTGCCCTTGGAAAGTGGCTCGCTCAGGCGGCCTGTTAGTCTGACACTATAAGGACAGAGTTCTGAACATAGATGACAAAGATCCCGGAAAGAACAAACATTTCGCGGATGCAGACACAGAAAGACGTCATGAAGATTGCGATGCTTCAAAAGATACAGACTGTGACGATGACTGTGACGTCATTCACATATTCCGAGACGTCATTTATAGTTGTTCGGTCACTTTCGTCAAAAAGTAGATCTCTCCACAATGGCTGCTCCTGTGTTTAGGTTTATCAAGCGTGAGTACGCAAAACGTGTTTGTTCTCTCCTCTGTTGAAGCTGTGAGACATAATCGCCATTACGAGCTAGTCGTGTGACAGAGAGTTTTCTTGCACACTCGACTGCTGCTGTTTCACTCCGGCTAAAGCCGTCGTGAAACATCTACAGTCTCGTGTGCAAGAAAACTCTCTGTCACACGACTAGCTCGTAATAGCGGGTAATGTCAGTTAAGTAATGTATTCAAAAAGAAGTCGTCACTGTGCATGGAAAACAGCCAGGCTGTGTGTTGTGGGTGCGTGTCCAATGAGAAAGATGCTGTTATCCCCTGTAGAAAACCTGGAGATATTTAGGGTGCTTTTTGCACAGAAGTTTACACGGGAAAGAATGTACTGTGATTCATCATTCCAGCAAAGAATGGGGGGATTATTGAACAGCTACCCTGTCCTGCTGCTAAATCTGGTCTAATTTTGTTTGTTTGTGTAATCTGCTAATATAGATAATGGTAGGGCTGAAAGAACGCTTGGAGAAGTTTTAGAATCTATGTGTAAAGCTACAATGCCAATGGACATGTTAAGAGATTTCTCTAATCAGGTCTTCAATTTTGTGCAAGTGAAGAGTGCACTGATGTGTATATACCACTTGATATTGAATCACGTTATTATGGCTTGATTTGTGTGACTTCTGTCGTTTGTAAATGATCTGTGTAACAAATGTTCCGCTATCATGGGCCATGTATTTGCATATCTCAGGTGCATACATTAACTCTTGCCTTCCTATTCCATTTTCCTCTCTTCCGTACATGAATGCAGTCGTGTCTTAAACTTGTGTCAGTTTAACTGTTGTAGAAGGCTTTCCTCTCATAGATTCTATGTTGATGACAGTTATTTTATATATTGTGTACATGGTTTTCACACAGTTAAAGAGGTATGACAATAAACTAAGGTGAAATCAAAATAGTGTGTGAAGTGAGTGTTTGTGTTCAAGGTTGTTTGCGTGAGAGAGAGAGAGAGAGAGAGAGAGAGAGAGAGAGAGAGAGATATTGCATAAGGCATTTCAACACGCAATAGATGCAGTGTGTGTGCACATACGCTCAGCATACACGAATTGGGCTGAATATTGACAAAACTTCTGAGATTGGCCACATTTCTTTTTTTCTTGATGAAACTTTTAATCACATAGAATCAATAGTAGCACTGAATGTTCACATCTTTTCTCCTTGTTTACATTAAACCTGAGCACATGAACAAAAAGTACCGCTCAATACAGGGTACTGTACTGTACTGTCATCTTGTTCCTTTGTAACACACGATTTCATGCCGGCCTTCCACATCATGTGTTGATACTCACACAATCCTACAATATCTCACTTATTTCAAATCATGATATGACCCTGACATAAAACTCCCCCCTCCCCTCCCCCCCCTCCCCTCCCCCCCCCTCCCCCCCCCCCCTTCTAATGTATACAGATAAAACAAACTCTTGTTGATCAGTTCTTCATTTCTATCCATACTTCCTGCAAAAGCAGTTCACTACTGCCTTCAGGTCTGATTTTTTTTAAGAAAAACATATACACCACCGAATAAAACAACAACACTTGCACTGCTCAAGTCTTGATCAAATCTCACTTGGATTTCTCTTCATGAAGTTGTCTCCCTTACCTGTATCACTTTCATTCTCCAACAATTAACCCCTTCACTGCCACAGTATAACAGCATTATCCGAACGTTCTATGGGAAAGAAATGTGTTTAGAACCCCTACAAGTACTTGGACAGTGGTTACCTCCCATTTAGTTTTCAGAAATGTCCTGAAATGTTGTTGACACAAATCCCATGTATGAGATACGGTTATGGGCGTAGGACAAACCGAAAATGACCACGTATTACATACGGGGTGGGCAGTGAAGGGGTTAAGGTGACAACCTTCATGTAGTTTTCGTTGTAACAGACATCATTTGTGCACCTTTGTTTCTTGCAAGATCAGCAATATGTTTAGCATCAAATACAGTGGAACCCCTCTTTGAAGACCCCCCACTTTTGCCCCCATTTTTTCATTTTCTTATTTATTTATTTATTTATTTTATGCAATTTATATCGCGCACATATCTCAACCACGGATTCAAGGCAGGGATCTTATTTATGCCGTGTGAGATGGAATTTTTTACACAATATATCACGCATTCACATCGGCCAGCAAACCTCAAGCCTATTCGGGCGAGCATTCACCTTTCACGGCCTATTATTCCAAGTGTACACGAAGGGACCTCGGTTTTTCGTCTCATCCGAAAGACTAGCACTTGAACCCACCACCTAGGTAAGGAAAGGGGGGAGAAAATTGCTAACGCCCTGACCCAGGGTCGAACTCGCAACCTCTCGCTTTCTGTTAATGATCTGTGTAAAGTGACCCCCATTTCAATGCTCCCTCCTTTGACCTCAATTTCTGAGATGTGTGAAGGTCTTATCAGGGGGGGTTCCACTGTAATTACAATTATTTCTTTGTTGACACGGCATTCCTTGCTTACTAGTGTTCATAATCAAGCTTTCAATTTGTTTCATTTGTTATAAATGGAACAGATACACTGTGCTTTTGTTTTGTTCTTAATTTCTTCTCTTTCAAAACACAAGATGGTAAATCAATGGATGTTCATTTATGATAACAAATAAAACGCAATTTCATCAACAACGTCAGTACATGTACTTCTAAAAATCTTGGACAAAAGAAATAAATTACGCAAATAATGTACATCAAAATTCTCTAAACATTCAAGGTTTGATTAATGAAATAAACTCAAAAGGCACATGTCGCTGCAATCTTTTGTGCGAGCATGGATTGTTCCCTGGAAGCTTTAGTCTTGCTCTAACTTGTACAGACCATCAATTTTCAATGATTTTGAAGACCATTCCGCTAACAAAATTTTATCAGAATCATCCCACGTTTTTGTTAGCTTCCAATACAATTCTATTTGGTGGTTACTGTTGTTGCTCCGTTCAGGTAAATCTTTTTGAAGGAAACACAATCTATACATGATGAATTTTGGCATCCCAGTTTAAAAACATCCATGTGTTCCAAACATACGCAATGTTGATGCCTAAGAAAAGTTAAGTAACACCTCAAACGTGGAGAAAGGCTTGACTGAATTGCTCAGATGGATGAAATAGAACCAGAAAGAGCTGAGAAGAGAATGACCACAGGGTGACTGTCAATGTCCAAGGAATTGTATGACACGGTGACGAGCATCACTTGATAGGAGCCCCTTTGAGGCTGGTACATGTGACAGCGCCGAGCTTGGTCATCAGAGAGCTTCCCTGCCACTCCGCTACACACTCTGCTGACGTCCTCAAGTCGGGCTGTAAACACAAACACAATGTTGGTCAAACCACATCCACCCAGAAAGCTGTCAAACGAAAGTAAGTAAGCGCTCTAAATGCAAACAGCATGTACAATAAAGTAAGTGTGAGTTATGTGTAACTACTCTCCTGGCACTTGAGAGAATAACAAGCGACTTTCATCCTCAAATCCTTCATTTCATTTTCTTATTTTCACCCAGAAAGCTGTTACACTGCGACTCCCTATCCCCTGATTGAAGACCTCCTCCCTTTCAAGTTCATGTTTCCCTAGATTGTGTTCCTAGTGTTTGTAAATCTGCCTCCATTTCTTAAGACTCCCTCTCCTTTAAACCATGATATGTTTACACTTTAATACGGCCTTTAAAGTTTGGTACGACTGTATCAATCTATTACTGCCAGATGGCTGCAACAGAATGTTACCTGTTAATGAAGACTCAGTGACAAATTTAACAAGAGACATAAGGAGAAAAACATCAAAATGTATCAGATGAAGTGTGGTCTTTCAAGCTTTATTTTGTTCTACATTTTTATCAACAGTCATGTCACCTGACTTACCTGTAATTTTTCCCAGACTTTCTTCTTGGGGTTGAGCTTTTCATCGGGTGTCCCTGACTCATATCCTTCCACAAACACTCGCTCTCCTGGGGCGCTGCCGGCCGGAGGCATGAGGGGTTCAACCGCTCTCGGCTCGTCACTGCAGCAACAACAACAACGTGAACAGTGTTGTACATACCACTCATAACCCTGTCATTTTAATATCCCCCCCCCCCCCCCCCCCGTTTTAATATCCCCCCCCCCCCTGTTTTAATATCCCCCCCCCCATTTTAATATCCCCCCCCCCTCCCCCGTTTTAATATCCCCCTGTTAAGACTTTCCCCTTGGAAGATCTGACTTTTTCAGGATTTTCATTCATAACGTCTGTAAATTTACCTCCATTTTAAGACTCACTCCCTTTTAAGACTCACTCCATTTTAAGACTCACTCCATTTTAAGACTCACTCCCGTTTAAGACTCACTCCATTTTAAGACTCACTCCCTTTTAAGACTCACTCCATTTTAAGACTCACTCCATTTTAAGACTCACTCCCTTTCAGGACCTGCTTTTCCCAAGGGGATTCGACGGTACTGACCTTACAATTCAGAAAACTGAAACTATTCTGTCATTGCTAACCACAGCTAGCAGAAAGTTATTCTGATTACGTACAATTATGACTACAACGTGTGGCCACTGTTTGCTTGATCCACATACTGCAAGCAGAGTTACAAACATGTAGCGCTCACAAAATGGGTCATAAAACATCGTCTACACTGAAAAGTGGCACTGTAGCTACTCTCTAATGGCCATTTTTTGTTCCTGCATTCTCATGAAACTTTATTCAAAATGTCTATTCTAGTAGTCCTTGGCAAGATGGTATAAATACAGATGTGGGAATAAGTTATAAAAAGATGCTACACTTAAAACACCATTTGCTTCGCTGAAAATCTTTAAAAAATCTAAATGGCTACACTTCAGGCTTCGCAGGTCTTTACAGAGGTTTGACTGTATTGAAATCTTTAAGGTGCAATGTGACTGCAGCCCAAGGCTATGGAATAAGGAAATGTATAGTTCAGTATGTGCAATGTGACTGCAGCCCAAGGCTATGGAATAAGGAAATGTATAGTTCAGTATGTGCAATGTGACTGCAGCCCAAGGCTATGGAATAAGGAAATGTATAGTTCAGTATGTGCAATGTGACTGCAGCCCAAGGCTATGGAATAAGGAAATGTATAGTTCAGTATGTGCAATGTGACTGCAGCCCAAGGCTATGGAATAAGGAAATGTATAGTTCAGTATGTGCAATGTGACTGCAGCCCAAGGCTATGGAATAAGGAATGTATAGTTCAGTATGTGCAATGTGACTGCAGCCCAAGGCTATGGAATAAGGAATGTATAGTTCAGTATGTGCACTGAAAACAGCTTACACCGAGGCACACATGAGCATGCCGCACGACTCGATGCCGCGCATCTTGACGGGCTTCAGGTTGCACAGAAACACGCCCAGACGATCCTGCAGATCCTCCATGGGCACTAACCCCGCCAGCCCACTGATGATGGTGCGCGGAGTTTTCTCCCCTAGATCCACCATCTCGATGTACAGGCTGTCCGCCTCCGGATGCTGTTGACACAGTAGGTAAACATCCGTCAGTGGAATGTGCATCAGTTAGAAATAAGTCAGAGGAATGTGTGTCAGATTTTTCGCTGTGACCTTGGGATTTTTATCCCACACTTGCGTGCACACAGGGATGTTCAGATACAGAAGAGAGTCTGAACGAAGTTGACTTTTGGAAATAAATTCCTCGCTAAACGTGGGGATCGAACCCACGCCGATTACGACAACTGGTTTCAAAGCCACCCCCGCTAACGACTCGAAGCCACGCCGATTACGACAACTGGTTTCAAAGCCACCACCGCTAACGACTGAACTATCTCCCCACCCATAATAACATAACAACAGTCAGAGAGATTGGCTGCTTTGATTCTCTGCTCTTAGCGGTACAAGCATGTGATGAGGACAGTTCTGTGAGAGAATAACAATGAACTCTGACCTTCTTGACACTGGTGATCTTGCCCACTTTCAGGTCCAGTCTGGCCGGCGTGATCTCGTCATCACCCCCACCACCCGCTGCCGGGGCGCCCTCTGCTTCTGCACATCACCATGGCAACGACAACACATTAGTTATAATTAACAACATGACAGGCAGAAGTGAGATGTTCAAGGTAAAAGTCATCAGAAATCACTTGCAAATTCAACACTAACGACACTAAACTCTGCAGGAAATGAGGAAGCCATGGAAGCTTATTTCTTTCGAATACATCACTTCAATTTAAATAATAGGAGTTACCTTACCATTGAGTGATAGACTTAGAAAGCGTCCCTAATCACCAGTCAGAAAACACAGTCACTCACTCTATATTTGTGTCAGTTGACCATTAGGGAGAGTAGCTTCCCCTGCCGGTAGTGTCTCTCCACGTATGTCTACCTGCCTGGAACCATCAGTGCAACACGTGGGGTTCCACTGTGTTAGAACCCATGTCACTTGAATTAAAATAAAGTGTGAAATAAAGCTCACTCTTTTTCACGACAGGGTAGGCCTTGGCGACCAGTTTCTTCATATCGGGCGTCTCGAACTCTGCCCTGATCGGAGCCAGTAGACAGTTGAGGTAACCCTCCACCGCACTCTTCAGGTCTGCAGGGTGCAGCTCCTACAATGGAGTGATCGCACAGTGGACAGAAAGCAAAGACAACATGACCATGAGACAACATGACCATGAGACAACAGCCACCGAGACGCACACACAGTAGAACCAACAAATTAAAACTGTCAAATAATCAGAAACAATAGAATAGACAGAATAAGTAACATTGAAGTTAGAACCAACATAACTGAACAGACACATACACACACACAAACACAACCACACACACACACACACACACATACACACACACACACACATACATACACACAAACACACGAACACACACAAAGAGATACACACACACACACACAGACACAGACACAGACACAAACACACACACACCTACCTCTTTTGCAAAGGTCTGCTCCAGGTCTTCGAACTTGGAAAACCTGAGGTCACCTCCATTGTCAGGTGCACGCTTCACGGTGAATTCTGCAAGATACACACATTGTCAGGTGCACGCTTCACGGTGAATTCTGCAAGATGCTAGAGCCAGCGTGCTACCAACTGAGCTACGTCGCCGCCTGCCAAATTTATTCAGACGGTAAATTCAACAATCTTCTCCAAATGAAGACCTCAAATTAAGACTTCCTCCATGTTAAAGACCTTGTTTTCTCAGACTTTCTGTTCATAACCTCCGTAAGTGTACCCCCTTTTCAAGACCCCCTCCTTTTTAAGACCTGATTTTCTCAGATGTTTGGAGGTATTAAAAGGGTGGCTCCAATGTACTTTACTGTAATTTCAGTAAATTCTTCAAGGAAATTCTGGCTGTTATAGCTCGTGATAGCGTAATACTCTGCCTACCCATTGAGCTACGTTCCCGCCTGTCAAATTGATGCAGACGGTAAATTCAGCTATGTTCTCCACACGGGCCTTACCTTTGCCATCCACGACGCGCAGTGGGAAGAGGACGTGTTTGCAGAAAGACAGGACGCCGTTGTCCGCCACGTTGCCCGGCTCACAGAACGCTTTCTTCAACTTCTTCTTCACCTGTGCAGGTGAGTCGAGCAGGTCGATCTTGGAGTCCTCGTCTGACGAGCTCATCTTGGTGCCCGTCAGTCCAGGTACTGAAACACAACACAGGGGAAAATGTTTGGTTCAGATGTAACTGCTTGCCTACATGTGTACTGCAACTTAAAGTGTGTGAGTGTGTAGGCCCCCCTGGCTCCCCCCCTCCAAATAAACAAATTGTGTGGTTACTGCGCACCCTAAACTTTAAAATCACTATTTTGTTTTATTTTATGCTGGTGGTCTACCTAAGTAAGCGAATGTCCGAATGTGAGTGAACGTATGAGTTTGCACCCCCAAACCTCTTGCAAGAGAGAAGAATAATCAAACATGAAGCCTCGTAATTTATTCTTGTACACATGCACTGATGCAGCTTGAACGTCCTAAAACACGTCACTTACCCATGGGGTTCATCAGGTGTATCCTCTTCTGGTATCCAAGGTGTGGCAGGTACTGCAAGAAAAAGGCACAGTATTGTACACCTGGGCTCGTCGAACGCTGAAGAAGAAGTACACCTGGGCTCAAGGTTTGTTCAAACACACATTTATCTGCATCTTGGCTGTTCATTGTTACATTAAAACTACATAGGCGCTATAAACTTGCACTATTTTATCAATTTTCAGCCAGGCCAGAATGATTCCTTATGTGTGAAGAGTATCATTCTTCAATGTTGACATGTCAGTGTAATTGTTGACATGTCAGTGTAATTGTTGACATGTCAGTGTAATTGTTGACATGTCAGTGTAATTGTTGACATGTCAGTGTAATTGTTGACATGTCAGTGTAATTGTTGACATGTCAGTGTAATTGTTGACATGTCAGTGTAATTGTTGACATGTCAGTGTAATTGTTGACATGTCAGTGTAATTGTTGACATGTCAGTGTAATTGTTGACATGTCAGTGTAATTGTTGACATGTCAGTGTAATTGTTGACATGTCAGTGTAATTGTTGACATGTCAGTGTAATTGTTGACATGTCAGTGTAATTGTTGACATGTCAGTGTAATTGTTGACATGTCAGTGTAATTGTTGACATGTCAGTGTAATTGTGCTCCAAGCCTCCGCACAGCGCAATCAACAAAGGTCTGACAAAAGCATTCACTATAAAATGTCATCATCATCTCATCATCATCAGTCCCCTGACTAGAAGAGGCAGAAACCCTTCTGCAAGCTGTTCTGTTGGGGACCATCATCAGAAGGTCAAGAAAAGCTCATCTGTGTCCATTCTTTCACGTTGTAAGACCAGCTTTGTCTTTTATAGCTTTAGTAAAATGTAGATTCAACTGATCTTCCCAGCTGCATAGTATTAGTAAGTAACCTAAATACATACCTTTTCAACAAAGTTTATCAGTGTGAGACAAAAAAAAAGTCTACCTTTTCAGCAAAGGTGAAGATCTTGCGCTGGTCCACCCCACCGAACTGAGCGTCCACCTTGAGGTACTCTTCATCCAGAGCCTGCACAAACATGACACAGCTATCAGATGACACAGCTATCAGATGACACAGCTATCAGATGACACAGCTATCAGATGACACAGCTATCAGATGACACAGCTATCAGATGACACAGCTATCAGATGACACAGCTATCAGACACTGTATTCTCTATGTGTTGCAAGATTAGACGCACATGTGTATGTACGCTTCGAGACTGTATTTAAGGCATGAATATGCCATTCATGCAGCCAACATTTTGACAGCATTTTCATGTTGTGAAAGAGCACTTTATTTTCTGCAAAAATGTGCAACAAATGTTGTGAACAATTAAAAAAACAAGTTGGGCCAAACATGCACACAAAGTTGGCGAATAGGCGGGAATGAATCTCCGTCTTGTCTGTCACCCTCATGTTCATCAAGGTGTTGCTGCTATCATACCATCAATACAGCTAAAAGTATCTTACTGCTGTTTTCAGGACGACTTTGCTGCTATCTCTATACAGTGTTTTCAGGACGACTTTGCTGCTATCTCTATACAGTGTTACCCCCCTTGGAAGACCCCCCAATTTAAGACTTCCTCCTTTATAAGACCCTGACGTTTTAGACTTTCTGTTCATAAGCTCTGTAAATGACCTCCTATTTAAGACTACCCCTTTTTAAGACCTGATTTTCTCAGATTAGTTTAAGGTCTTAAAAGGGGGCTCCTCTGTTCTGAACACTGATGTGTGTGCCTACCTGTAAACACACTGTACTGAACACTGATGTGTGTGCCTACCTGTAGACACACTGTACTTCTTCTTCTTCTGCGTTCGTGGGCTGAAACTCTCATGTACACTCGTGTTTTTAAACGAGTGGAATTTTACGTGTATGACCGTTTTTACCCCGCCATTTAGGCAGCCATACGCTGTTTTCGGAGGAAGCATGCTGGGTATTTTCGTGTTTCTATAACCCACCGAACTCTGACATGGATTACAGGATCTTTTTCATGCGCACTTGGTCTTGTGCTTGCGTGTACACACGGGGGTGTTCGGACACCGAGGAGAGTCTGCACACAAAGTTGACTCTGAGAAATAAATCTCTCGCCGAACGTGGGGACGAACTCACGCTGACAGCGGCCAACTGGATACAAATCCAGCGCGCTACCGACTAAGCTACATCCCCGCCCACACACTGTTCTGAACACTGATGTGTGTGCCTACCTGTAGACCCGGGTAGAGCAGGCCGCTGAGCAAGGGATGACTGACTTGTTTCACCACCTCCGCTCCCGCCTTCTTTGCGTCGTGCTCCGTCACGCTAGACGACAGACGGTACACGTCTAGTGTGTACTCCCTGCACAAAGAACGACACAAAGTGACATTCATTCCTCTCTCAAACAAAAGGCACATACGTGTATTTCTCCTGGTTATCATCTTTGTTTGGTGACTGAGTCCTGTAGTGTTTGGGGAACAAAAGTACAGCAATCAAACTTTTCGTTTGTGATCTTCACCTACAATGTAAAAGTAAGTCAAAAGTATTACTCTTCAGGATTAGGAAACTGCATCAGCCATATGAAAAAGGGCAGTGTTTCATACAAGGTAGACTCCATTTTAATCTATATTTAAGAATGAAAATCTTTATTATGAAAGAGAAGAAGCCTAAATAAAAACAGGTTTGTTTGTTTGCTTAACGCCCAGCCGACCATGAAGGGCCATATCAGGGCAGTATAAAAACAGGTAAAATGGACAGATACAATATAAACAACAAGCAACATATCAAAAAGTTGAATCACCAAGATTAATTTTGTCATTATTCATTGCCTCGCCAGCATCTTGCAAGCGAGTTTTGTCAACAATGTTGAAATAAGTTCATCATGTGTATCAGAAGTATATGTCCGTCTGTCTACTTCAAAGACCACTGGGTTGACGTACTGTAAATATAACCTTTTGTTTTGTCATAAATTAAACGTTTCAATAACCTAACATTCTTGTTCTTTGATTCTGTATCACCAAGCATAATGGGACATGGCTGGTTATCAACATAGCCTCAACTCCAAACCAAATGTAACCTTTGACATTTGACCCACCTGCTGAGCTGGAACTCGGTTCCCTTGATAAACTTTAGTTTGTCGAGCGGCACGCCGATGGAGGTGAGCATGGCCTTGATGGCCGCCTCGTAGTACTTGACCCGCAGCTCCAGCAGCTCCCACGGTGCCTTCATGTTGTCCAGGTAGGCGTGCAGGTCAGCAAACAGGATGGTAACCTGTAACAACCAGCGATAGATTAGCACCTGACCCTCAGCTCTAACAGCTCCCATGTTGTCCAGGTAGGCGTGCAGGTCAGCAAACAGGATGGTAACCTGTAACGAACAGGGATAAAGTGCGTTTTAAATAGATGTTTTCCGAAAATAAGTGTCGGGTTTGTATGGGTTGTGCGAGAGTGAATGCCCTTGCTTTACAAGGGTCAATCACTAGTGAGGGGTGTGTCGGAAACACGTGGACAAGAGCACGTGTGAAGTTATTTGACAGAGGAAAAGCAAGGGCATTCACTCTTTGTTATCTTCAGAATAAAATACAGCAGTAAATATAAAGAAATTAAACTTGACAAGAAGTGCACCACCCAGGTGTGTTCTGTTCACAGCCTTTGCAAATTAACCTCCATTTTAAGAGCCCCTCCATTTTAAGAGCTGATATTTTCTCCGGTTTTCAAGGTTGTTAAAGAAGGGTTCCATTGTACTAGCAACATTACCTCACACCCGGCCTTGAGGAAGTCGGCGACCTTGGACATGGGGACAAAGTATGCGATGTGCGGCTTGCCGGTGGTGGCGGTGCCCCAGTAGATCTTGACATCACGCTCCTTCAGCACCTGGAGCAACTTGTCCTCTCCCAGCGTCTCCTGGAACACACACACCAACATACATGCAAGCACGAGCACACATGTTGACACACTCACACACACGTTGACACACACACACACAAAGAAAAAGCATGCCATTAGATCATATTTTGTCACCAATATTTCTTTCACACTCCTTCATCAATCAATCACTCATCATTTCAAGTCAGTTCTAATTGCTCTTATATTGTCTTGACTGTGACAATATAGTTTGCTCGTTTGAAATATAACCTTAGCTGTCTATAAAGTGAGGAAATGGACATCTATTACACAGCCGCAACAGAAGCAAGTTAATTAGATCTAGCCCTAAAAAGCATTAGGCCAACAAAAAAAATAGGTCTGTTTACGGTAACATAGGCCCAAAAAATAGGGTCGGTAGGTCGGGAATTTTTTTTTTTCTTCCAAAAAACCATATTTTTACGTTATTTTGCATTTTTTGTGTGTCCCAAATGCCAAAAAAAAGTCTAGGGTCACGCGAAAAAAATAGGGTCGGTCGGGTTACCGTAAACAGACTATTATTTTTTTTTGGCCTTATACGTACAATTCCATTAAACATTCTACATCTTTGAAACCTGCAACAGCAAAGTTCTTAACCTTGAAGCAAACTGTTTACCTGCAAATTACGCTTAATCAGCGTCAGCTTTTCTTCTGGAGACAATGCTGCGGCCCCATTCTCTGTGGCCATGATTGACAGTTCTCACTGGGCAGACGTCCTCACACTCACTGGAGTCACTGTTCTGACTGATGTCCCTGCTGGAATGACAAGTAAGCATTCGATGATCAACACTGAGGGCAGTTGCATCCCACCACGACTAAAACTCGAGAACTTAGCAGAAACTAATCGTCTTCAAATCCACGGCAGAATCTTCTGGGCAGCTCTTTGTCACCTTTGTCAGTTTGTGTTTGTTGTGTGTTATTGTGGAGAAAATGGCTCAGTTGGTACTAAAAAATAACCTTACATGTATCTAAAGGTGACACCCACCTTGACAAGAACTTACTCGATTGATCTATTAATCGGTTAGAAAACACTTCAGACAGCAATCAAGATACAATATGGTCCCTGTTGCTAGAAGAAACTCCAGATAAACGACGAAAATTACGTATTCTAACAATCGATCACCAGGAACAAGTCACAGCGTGTTCTTGAGGCTATTTTCAATTGATTAGTATTTCCTAACTGTGATTAGATTTTACATTTAATGCCAAAGATTGCAATCTTACATCTCACATGTGCCAGAAATGTGCTTCCAGTTTCGTCAGCTACAGATTCACTTATGACTGTCGTAATATAACTAAGTCACAATGTTTCGGCTGTAGACTGCATTCTTTAGAGATTTACATAGGAATCAAAAGATTGTGTTAAATGTGTTGCATGGAAATGATTGGATCGTAATTGTTTATACAACTTGAAGTATTTTGATTGCTGCAAAACAGGAATAATTCTCAAACAGCTTAATTCCAACATGGCAGACTTTGTTTCGTCCATGATGTCTGTACGCGGCTTCACGAGAGGATCCTGCAAGGATTCCTGGGCGGTATGCCATCCTTTCATAGTTTTTTTGTGTACACAATTCTAAGATTGCTGTTATGCCTTTATTATTATTCTTCGTAGACTTGAAATCGTGTCAGACATTGATGTGACGGGACTATATGACCTGTCCCACCAAAGTCAGGAATCAGGAATTTTACGCCGCTTGGAACCTTTTTAGGTTATTTGCAGGACTTTTATTGTATTCAAAATTATTATTATGCGCTCTCCCGCATCCGTTGCGAAGATGACCAACAGTGGTTCCTGCAACGTAAAGAATCCAGATCCAGACCCAGAACGATTTGCACAGAAAAGAAGTATAAAAACCTCATGTCTTTGCTACACAGTAGAGCTGCAAAAGTGGAACCGAAGTGGCATTACATTTGGAAAGAGCTTGATTAATTATCTGGATGCTTAGGGACCATATTGTGTATGATGTCAGGGCCGGACCAAATGAGTTGTAAGGGGGGGGTTCCTCCTTTTTTGGGGGGGCAAATCAGCGAAGTGGCGAAGCCACAAGCGCGCACCTGCAAAGCAGGCGCGCGAACTAGGGGGGTCCGGGGGCATGTTCCCCCGGAAATTTTTTGAAAAACGGTTAAAATCTGTGCAATCTGGTGCATTCTGGGCCTTGTTTTGAGGGTTAAGAGCAGCATTGTGGGGGGGGGGGGGGGGGGGTACCTTTTTCTCATCGGATTTCACATTGAATAAAATTTGTTAGAGACACACAAAATGTATTTAAAAAAAAAAACAAAAAAAAAACACTCAAAGCAAGGTACATGCTTTTTCCAGGGGTGGGGTTCTGGACCCCCCCCCCCCCCCCCCCCCCCCTGGGTCCGGCCCTGGATGTCACACTATTCTGGGTCTTTAGGTTATCAAGAATATACTCTATCATCTATGCCTGCATACTCCACTCAGAGTCAGCATACTGGAAGTTCTAAGCACAAGGTTACTCTCAAGTGACTATCAGTATCATGAGTGTTTATTTCAGACAATTCTACATTAGGCCTAAAAAAAAATAGGTGTGGTTACGGTAACCCGACCTACCCTATTTTTTGGGGCCGACCCTATAACTTTTTATTACATTTGTCACAAAAATACCCAAAAAAACAAGTAAACGAGTGCAGAAAACGCAATGAAAGCGAAAGCGCCCGAGTCGCACACTTATTTTCCTGTCAAGTAGGTTTAATTTGTACACATTAGAAAAAAAAGTTTAAAAAAAAAAAGTGATTGCCTACCTTCCTACCCTATTTTTTGGGGCTATGTTACCGTAACCACACCTATTATTTGTTTTGGCCTTAGGTAACATTTTTCATTAAGGATGCGTATTAGTTAAATATTATATTACATGTACATATATATATGTTGCAGATCTAAGACGATGCATTCATCATTGATACATTGGGACTGATCCTGCAAAGAACGCTCAACCTAAAGTGTGACTGTTCGGCTTCAGCATGGCAGACGCTCCAGACACGAGCCCTAAGGCAGGAGAAAAACGGAGCGCAACAGTGAGAGATGAAGCAAAGAAGCCTCCAAAACTGCGTCGTTTTGACATGAAAACGCGTGTCCCTAAACGCAACACTGAGTCAGGTAGCTCTAAAGCGTCTGCTGATGTCCTCCAGAAAAATGACACATTCGGTGAAACACAGACACGTGACAGTGCACAGGAAAGAATGTCAGTCAACGCAATGTTCAGAACTTCGTTTGAGTTGCAGCAAGCGGAGGGATCAGGAACCAGTATGAAAGACAGCGATTCAGGACACCAGGGGGACACTGACAAAAACATCGTGGACAAACTCTTCCAGGACTTTGTTGCCGTAAAGATGAAGGGTGTGGACCAGGCCTATGAAGGCGATGGTGAAAAAGACACTGTGTCCTCGTCCATGGAAGAGATCAACCGTCTACTGGACGCAGAGATCACGTCCATTCAGTCGCGCAGTGTGGTGTCTCAGCTCTATGACGACAATTCAGACGATGGAAACGATGCCCGAGTAGAGCATGAATCGAGCAAAGATCAAGACAGTGGTGCTTACATTTCTAACACAACCGGAGACGACAGTGGCTCAGGCTCAGTAGAGCAATCCGGTACTTTTTCTAGTCACAGTTCATTACTAACCACTTCTCTCAGTGAAGCTGGTTCACAGGCAGCAAAAGACGGGGAAGCAACCCGCAGTGTGACAAAGTCCGGTGATGCAGGGAACTCCTCAGACTTGAGTGGAATGTTCGAGGACGTGGGAACAGTCGCAGCAGGTGCACCACTGCCGGCCAAGAAGCCTTTGCTCGGTATCAAGAAGCTCGGCCTTTCCATCGGCCAGGAAAGCTTGGCTCGTATCATGGGCAACTGGAAGAATGGAAAGATTCTGGAAGAAGGTACTCAATTCTGTATTTGCAAAATGCAGCTGTCAGTTTTTTTTTTTAGGACAGTTTTTATTGTACTCTTGAAATATTCTACAATAAAAACAAAGAACAATGATTCTTTTTATATCATAATGAGCAGTTTTCTATTGATCTGTGAAATATTGGAATTCCTCAAGTTTTCAGTCTTGATGCTGTAAACGATGGTGTTTGTTTGTAATAGTATTTGAATAGGAAGGTGTAGACAAATTTGAATAACAACAGCTTAAGATTGTGTACATTTGATAAAGCAAAATCAAAGTGTAACTTGTAAGAGAAAAAAATTGTTGAGTCAGTGCCAATGTCAATTTTTTTGAGTCACTTGAGAAAAAGTGACTCTATGTAATCGGTCAGTGTTAGTCTGTCCGGCCGGCCGGCCGGCCGTCCGTAGACACCACCTTAACGTTGGACTTTTCTCGGAAACTATCAAAGCGATCGGGCTCATATTTTGTTTAGTCGTGACCTCCAATGACCTCTACACTTTAACGATGGTTTCGTTGACCTTTGACCTTTTTCAAGGTCACAGGTCAGCGTCAAAGGAAAAATTAGACATTTTATATCTTTGACAAAGTTCATCGGATGTGATTGAAACTTTGTAGGATTATTCTTTACATCAAAGTATTTACATCTGTAGCCTTTTACGAACGTTATCAGAAAAACAAGGGAGATAACTAGCCTTTTCTGTTTGGCAACACACAACTTAACGTTGGGCTTTTCTCGGAAACTATAAAAGTGACCGGGCTCAAATTTTATGTGAACGTGACTCATTGTGTTGTGAATAGCAATTTCTTCCTGTCCATCTGATGCCTCATATAATATTCAGAACTGCGAAAGTGACTCGATCGAGCGTTTGCTCTTCTTGTTTGTTAAGACAGTGCCAATGTCAGTGGTTATAACTTATTGAGGACAGATGCACAAGTCCTAAATTTATCAAAAGGGTTTATGTCTGCACCCGACATTGTTTCTTCCTTCAGGTGAAGTGGCCTCCACCGACTCTGAGGCAGAGAAGAAATCGAAAGCCGAGGACAGCGAGGAAAGTGACAACGACATCTCGGGGACGGGCTCCATATCAGACGCTGAGGACAAGGCAGAAGGCAAAGAGTCTAAATCCAAGAAGAAAAAGAAACACAAGCACAAACACAAGAAGAAGAAGAAACACAAGTCTCACAAGGACAGAGAAGGGAAAGACAAAGAAGGGAAAGACAGAGAAGGGAAAGACAAAGACGGTCAGTCGGTGGAACGCAAGCCGTCCAAGGAGAGAGAGCAAGACGGGAAGAAGGAATCCAAATCAAAAGACAAGAAAAAACACAGGCACAGATCCAGGTATATAGATTATACATACACGAGTCTACCATTGGAGTGGGCGTGGTGGAATTGGATTTGAAGGTGTTGACCTTTTCTCGAGGGACCGCCAGGCGCAATATCTCAGGGGATAAGAGTTGAGACTCAGGGGATAAGAGTGAAGACTCAGGGGATAAGAGTTGAGACTCAGGGGATAAGAGTTGAGACTCAGGGGATAAGAGTTAAGACTCAGGGGATAAGAGTTGAGACTCAGGGGATAAGAGTTAAGACTCAGGGGATAAGAGTTAAGACTCGGAGGATAAGAGTTAAGACTCAGGGGATAAGAGTTAAGACTCAGGGGATAAGAGTTAAGACTCAGGGGATAAGAGTTCAGACTCAGGGGATAAGAGTTCAGACTCAGGGGATAAGAGTTCAGACTCAGGCCGCCTTTGTGGAAGGATGAGTGTCCGAATTCCGGCCCCGCCTGGCAGGTTAAGGGTGGAGATTTTTGTTATCTGTCACTGTGAGGTCAAGGTGTGTGCAGACCTCATAGCGCCTTATCACCCCCGTGTGTACACGCAAGCACAAGACAAAGTGTGCACGAAAAAGATCCTGTAATCCATGTCAGAGTTTGGTGGGTTATACAGGTATGGGAATTGTCCGCCGAATTTTTTTTTGTTCCGCCGAAAAAGCAAAAGTGTCCGCCGAAAAAATAAAGGGGGGAGGCACACAAAAAAAGCACCGGTTACTTTTGCCTTTGCGCAAAAGCCCACGAAAACTTTCCGTACTTTGTTCACGCACTGCTACCGCCCGCCTCAGTTACTTGAACTTTTATGTTTGAAAGTGAACCAGATTGCACAGATTGTGTTACAAGTTACATTTTCCTGTTTGTCTCAAAAGATCAATTTTTTAACAAATTTAAACCATATATTGTATATATTTTTTTTCTTCAAAAAAGCAAAAATTGGTACTAAAAACTCCGATTCTAAAAACAGAATTTAATGGCAAACTTGGAGCTCAGATGACACCAGATTGCACCATCTAGGTTCTTTGGAGAATTTTTTTCCGGGGGGGGGCATGCCCCCGGTCCCCCCTAGTAAAGCTAGGCGCGAACTTGACACTTTAGTTATAAATTTTCAGCCTTTTTTACAATTTTCAATTCCCATGCCTGGTTATAGAAACACAAATATACCAAGCATGCATCTCCCAGTCCCAAAACTGAGCATGGCAGTGGGGGAAAACCCCAGAGTTTCAGCCCATCAACACAAAAAAAGAAGAGAACGTATGACTATCAGGGACTTTGGATGTGAGTGTCTGTATGTCACTGTGTGTGTTGAAGTGGGTGAATTTAATTACGCTGGTTCATTTTTGCTCACATTTGTTTGAGCAGTGATGTGACTTGCCTCCTGTCATCCTGCAGGTCCAACTCAAAGTCCAGTCAGAGGGACAAGAAGGCCGAGTCAGACACTGCCCCCGAGTCACAGAGTCAGCCGTGTCCTCCTAGTGACAGCAACACTGAGAAAAAGTAAGCTGTTTTTTGAGTCACTTGAGAAAAAGTGACTCTATGTAATCGGTCAGTGTTAGTCTGTCCGGCCGGCCGTCCGTAGACACCACCTTAACGTTGGACTTTTCTCGGAAACTATCAAAGCGATCGGGCTCATATTTTGTTTAGTCGTGACCTCCAATGACCTCTACACTTTAACGATGGTTTCGTTGACCTTTGACCTTTTTCAAGGTCACAGGTCAGCGTCAAAGGAAAAATTAGACATTTTATATTTTCTCGGAAACTATCAAAGCGATCGGGCTCATATTTTGTTTAGTCGTGACCTCCAATGACCTCTACACTTTAACGATGGTTTCGTTGACCTTTGACCTTTTTCAAGGTCACAGGTCAGCGTCAAAGGAAAAATTAGACATTTTATATCTTTGACAAAGTTCATCGGATGTGATTGAAACTTTGTAGGATTATTCTTTACATCAAAGTATTTACATCTGTAGCCTTTTACGAACGTTATCAGAAAAACAAGGGAGATAACTAGCCTTTTCTGTTCGGCAACACACAACTTAACGTTGGGCTTTTCTCGGAAACTATAAAAGTGACCGGGCTCAAATTTTATGTGAACGTGACTCATTGTGTTGTGAATAGCAATTTCTTCCTGTCCATCTGATGCCTCATATAATATTCAGAACTGCGAAAGTGACTCGATCGAGCGTTTGCTCTTCTTGTTGTGCTATGTGATATCATTGCTCCTGTACCCCGCTTGTTGGAACGCCCAACACTCCCACCCAACACCCACCCAACACCCACCCAACACCCACCCAACACCCACCCAACACTCCCACCCAACACTCCCACCCAACACCCACCCAACACTCCCACCCAACACTCCCACCCAACACCCACCCAACACTCCCACCCAACACCCACCCAACACCCACCCAACACCCACCCAACACTCCCACCCAACACTCCCACCCAACACTCCCACCCAACACTCCCACCCAACACTCCCACCCAACACTCCCACCCAACACTCCCACCCAACACTCCCACCCAACACCCACCCAACACTCCCACCCAACACCCACCCAACACCCACCCAACACTCCCACCCAACACCCACCCAACACCCACCCAACACTCCCACCCAACACTCCCACCCAACTCCCACCCAACACTCCCACCCAACACCCACCCAACACTCCCACCCAACACCCACCCAACACCCACCCAACACCCACCCAACACTCCCACCCAACACTCCCACCCAACACCCACCCAACACCCACCCAACACCCACCCAACACCCACCCAACACTCCCACCCAACACCCACCCAACACCCACCCAACTCCCACCCAACACTCCCACCCAACACCCACCCAACACTCCCACCCAACACTCCCACCCAACACTCCCACCCAACACCCACCCAACACTCCCACCCAACACCCACCCAACACTCCCACCCAACACTCCCACCCAACACCCACCCAACACTCCCACCCAACACCCACCCAACACCCACCCAACACCCACCCAACACTCCCACCCAACACCCACCCAACACTCCCACCCAACACTCCCACCCAACACTCCCACCCAACACTCCCACCCAACACCCACCCAACACCCACCCAACACCCACCCAACACTCCCACCCAACACTCCCACCCAACACTCCCACCCAACACTCCCACCCAACACTCCCACCCAACACTCCCACCCAACACTCCCACCCAACACCCACCCAACACTCCCACCCAACACCCACCCAACACCCACCCAACACTCCCACCCAACACCCACCCAACACCCACCCAACACCCACCCAACACTCCCACCCAACACTCCCACCCAACTCCCACCCAACACTCCCACCCAACACCCACCCAACACTCCCACCCAACACTCCCACCCAACACTCCCACCCAACACCCACCCAACACTCCCACCCAACACCCCCACCCAACACTCCCACCCAACACTCCCACCCAACACTCCCACCCAACACCCCCACCCAACACCCCCACCCAACACCCACCCAACACCCACCCAACACTCCCACCCAACACCCACCCAACACTCCCACCCAACACTCCCACCCAACACTCCCACCCAACACTCCCACCCAACACCCACCCAACACTCCCACCCAACACCCACCCAACACCCACCCAACACTCCCACCCAACACCCACCCAACACTCCCACCCAACACTCCCACCCAACACTCCCACCCAACACCCACCCAACACTCCCACCCAACACTCCCACCCAACACCCACCCAACACCCACCCAACACTCCCACCCAACACTCCCACCCAACTCCCACCCAACACTCCCACCCAACACCCACCCAACACCCACCCAACACCCACCCAACACCCACCCAACACCCACCCAACACTCCCACCCAACACCCACCCAACACTCCCACCCAACACCCACCCAACACCCACCCAACACTCCCACCCAACACTCCCACCCAACACTCCCACCCAACACCCACCCAACACCCACCCAACACTCCCACCCAACACTCCCACCCAACACTCCCACCCAACACCCACCCAACACTCCCACCCAACACCCACCCAACACCCACCCAACACCCACCCAACACTCCCACCCAACACCCACCCAACACTCCCACCCAACACCCACCCAACACCCACCCAACACTCCCACCCAACACTCCCACCCAACACTCCCACCCAACACTCCCACCCAACACCCACCCAACACTCCCACCCAACACTCCCACCCAACACTCCCACCCAACACCCACCCAACACTCCCACCCAACACACCCACCCAACACCCACCCAACACCCACCCAACACCCACCCAACACTCCCACCCAACACTCCCACCCAACACACCCACCCAACACTCCCACCCAACACCCACCCAACACCCACCCAACACTCCCACCCAACACTCCCACCCAACACTCCCACCCAACACTCCCACCCAACACACCCACCCAACACTCCCACCCAACACCCACCCAACACCCACCCAACACCCACCCAACACTCCCACCCAACACTCCCACCCAACACTCCCACCCAACACCCACCCAACACCCCCACCAAGAAGAAAGTTCTCATTTGCTGTATTGAGACAGAATTAGTTCATTGCTAGAGTGCTCAGATGATTGTAAGTTGTTTGATACGGTCATGGTTTTTCAATCTGATTCTTGGTTTCTTTATTTCTTTCAAGTTTTTTGCTCTTTGCAGTTTTGGTAACATTAATATTTATACATTTTATTTTGATATTTCTCTGTGCAACTTTCTTCAGTTGTTATTGTGAAAAGTGCATATATAGCGTATTCCGTTTAAAAAGAGCTTCAAAGTTGGTGCTGTGGTTTGACCTCACCTTGTTTTGCCTGTACATGTGTATTTCTTATGGATTTGTTTCACTGTGTGTACATTCAGACCTGATGAAGATGTTGACCCCTGGGACGCTCGCAACTATACAGCAGACGGAAACTTGAAGACACCGCCCAGAGCACACAGCAAGGACAAGGACAGGTCACGCGACAGGTCAAAGGAAAGGTCACAAGAAAGGTCAAAGGAGAGGTCACGACACAAGTCCAAGGAGAGGTCACGGCGTAGGTCGAGGGATCCTTCTCAGGATCGAGACAGACGGCGAAGTCGATCGCGGCACAAGGACAAGAAGGATCGTGATCGCGGGAAAGATCGAGGTGATGGAACTGGAAGTGACCTCAGGGTCAGGATTGACAAGAACAAGCTGAGGAAAATAGCTATGTGAGTGACAGCTTCTTTGATTGGATATGTAATGAATAATATAGGGACTTGCCTGTGTCACTGTCAGAGCAGTCACACAACCAACGACACCTATGGCAACACGTGTTGACAAAATCGCTACATCGGTAGTGCTTTCTCCTATTTGGACCTTTACTTGCATACTTATTAGTTGTTTTTCCTTGTGAATTCTGCTGAGTGTGCAAGTAGCATAGATCCCATTTGTTGTCTATTTTGATGGTCAGCGTACATACAGAAAAGTGTGTTTGTGTTTTGAAATGGTGCAATGTGCGAACATGACATTGGTTTAACCTTGTTGTTCAGAGCTCGTGCACTGGCCAACATGGAGAAAGGTCAAGGGCCAGCGGTGGATCTCACGGTGGCAAAGAGCGGAGGGAAGTCTGTCGCTGAACTCACAGGTACCTTGTGCCGTTTCATTGGAGAGAGAAAACATTAGCAGAAATCATGTCTAAATCTCAACTTTATAACAAATTGTTTTGTTGTAGAGTGATGAAAGAGCTCGAAAAGTTTGCTTCTAAGGCAGATTAATTTTATGATTAACATTGAAAGAGATTAGAAGAAAAATATCTGTACGTTACACATCCAAATAATGAAGTTGTATTGGATTGAATTGAAGTTACTGTAGATGCATGCACTTAGCTGACAGCTTGTATGGTGTGGTGGCTGCACACTTAGCTGACAGCTTGTATGGTGTGGTGGCTGCAGAGCACTTAGCTGACAGCTTGTATGGTGTGGTGGCTGCAGAGCACTTAGCTGACAGCTTGTATGGTGTGGTGGCTGCAGAGCACTTAGCTGACAGCTTGTATGGTGTGGTGGCTGCATACTTAGCTGACAGCTTGTATGGTGTGGTGGCTGCAGAGCACTTAGCTGACAGCTTGTATGGTGTGGTGGCTGCACACTTAGCTGACAGCTTGTATGGTGTGGTGGCTGCAGAGCACTTAGCTGACAGCTTGTATGGTGTGGTGGCTGCATACTTAGCTGACAGCTTGTATGGTGTGGTGGCTGCAGAGCACTTAGCTGACAGCTTGTATGGTGTGGTGGCTGCAGAGCACTTAGCTGACAGCTTGTATGGTGTGGTGGCTGCAGAGCACTTAGCTGACAGCTTGTATGGTGTGGTGGCTGCAGAGCACTTAGCTGACAGCTTGTATGGTGTGGTGGCTGCAGAGCACTTAGCTGACAGCTTGTATTGTGTGGTGGCTGCAGAGCACCTAGCTGACAGCTTGTATGGTGTGGTGGCTGCACACTTAGCTGACAGCTTGTATGGTGTGGTGGCTGCAGAGCACTTAGCTGACAGCTTGTATGGTGTGGTGGCTGCAGAGCACTTAGCTGACAGCTTGTATGGTGTAGTGGCTGCAGAGCACTTAGCTGACAGCTTGTATGGTGCGGTGGCTGCAGAGCACTTAGCTGACAGCTTGTATGGTGTGGTGGCTGCACACTTAGCTGACAGCCTGTATGGTGTGGTGGCTGCAGAGCACTTAGCTGACAGCTTGTATGGTGTAGTGGCTGCAGAGCACTTAGCTGACAGCTTGTATGGTGTGGTGGCTGCAGAGCACTTAGCTGACAGCTTGTATGGTGTGGTGGCTGCACACTTAGCTGACAGCCTGTATGGTGTGGTGGCTGCAGAGCACTTAGCTGACAGCTTGTATGGTGTGGTGGCTGCATACTTAGCTGACAGCTTGTATGGTGTGGTGGCTGCAGAGCACTTAGCTGACAGCTTGTATGGTGTGGTGGCTGCAGAGCACTTAGCTGACAGCCTGTATGGTGTGGTGGGTGCAGAGCACTTAGCTGACAGCTTGTATGGTGTGGTGGCTGCAGAGCACTTAGCTGACAGCTTGTATGGTGTGGTGGCTGCAGAGCACTTAGCTGATAGCTTGTATGGTGTGGTGGCTGCATACTTAGCTGACAGCTTGTATGGTGTGGTGGCTGCAGAGCACTTAGCTGACAGCTTGTATGGTGTGGTGGCTGCAGAGCACTTAGCTGACAGCTTGTATGGTGTGGTGGCTGCATACTTAGCTGACAGCTTGTATGGTGTGGTGGCTGCAGAGCACTTAGCTGACAGCTTGTATGGTGTGGTGGCTGCAGAGCACTTAGCTGACAGCTTGTATGGTGTGGTGGCTGCACACTTAGCTGACAGCTTGTATGGTGTGGTGGCTGCAGAGCACTTAGCTGACAGCTTGTATGGTGTGGTGGCTGCAGAGCACTTAGCTGACAGCTTGTATGGTGTGGTGGCTGCAGAGCACTTAGCTGACAGCTTGTATGGTGTGGTGGCTGCAGAGCACTTAGCTGACAGCTTGTATGGTGTGGTGGCTGCAGAGCACTTAGCTGACAGCTTGTATGGTGTGGTGGCTGCACACTTAGCTGACAGCTTGTATGGTGTGGTGGCTGCAGAGTTTTGCAAGCGGATCAGCGAGCGCGACAAGGAGCGCGGCCTGATTGACAGCAGCGACAGCAGCGAAGAAGGCCAGGACAGCGATGCAGAGGACACCCCCCTCCACCACCCCTTCAAGATGCGCGACCCCTCCACCCTGCCCAACATCGTCATGAACATCAGGGTAGGCACTTCTTTCACACATGATGTTGAAAATAACTCTGTCAGATGATGTTGAAAAATAACTGTCAGATGATGTTGAAAAATAACTGTCAGATGATGTTGAAAAATAACTGTCAGATGATGTTGAAAAATAACTGTCAGATGATGTTGAAGAATAAATCTGTTGGATAATGTTGAAGAATAACTGTTAGATGATGTTGAAAAATGTTTACCAATTTTCATAACAATCCGACCAGTAGTTTTTGAGAAATGCTTTTCACAGACACGCAGACAGACAGACACGCGTACATAGGGAGACAAACCTCACCCTCTCTCACCCTCTGCCCTCGTTTACTTGACTGAATGTAAAAAAGATTGTTTATATACCGTGAGTGTTATTTGCTTGCTTTGGGACAGGAGAGAGAGAAAAGAAGTATAGATAATAACAATTGTCATCATTTTCACGAGTTTTCATTCACAAGCACCTGGGAAATAAATCTCATGTTCCCCAGGCAATAAATCCCCGGTTACCATAGTTGCAGGAAGCAGGTTATACATGGATAATCAAAAGCAAACCCAATAGAAACGCTCGGGGATTCATCGGCTCTTTTCATTGGTGTTTCCCCAGACCTAAACAGACGACACGACACTGCTTTGCAAAGTTCCAAAAACGAACTTGCAAACTGGCAAAAGTAAACAAAAAACAAAACTACTTCATGAAAGGTCATACATTCATCAAAAACAAATGAAACCTAGCGATATGTTTTGTCTTCTTACAGAGTCATGGAGTGCGTGTATCTGTGTTTCGATACACAGACGTTCGGAGAAACACAAACGTCAAGTTCAAGTAAAACGACCCCTGACACACACATTTTGACCCGTGCACAAGACGTTGTATCGATAAACGAAGCACAAATAAGAAACAATAATAAAAGCAAAGAAAATAGCAACAAGATATGTAAACATCTAACAAAGCCAAGCAAGCAGAATGACAGGTCTAATAAAAAACAAAGAGGTACTGAGTCGGAAACAAGATCGCGATTCTTTCCTTCGCTGCACGACGCAAATCTTCTGTGACCTTTGACCAAACGTAGCTTCCACGTTCGATCACTCAGCTTAATATTTACAACAGAAAGCCGAGGGGGTGGAATACCGAGATGAACCTACAGAACTGTGCATCCTCAAACCTGACATATTCATCCCAACATTTAATGAACTCAAAGACACAGAAAGTTGCTTTCACACGCCAGCTTTGATTGCCAGTGGTTATCAAACCGGGACTCATGTGGTTATCAGCACGGAACCCGTGTTTCAAAGCATGGCTCCCTGGGTTGATTGTGCATTTATTTTCTCACTACCAAAATGATGACAAAAACAATGTTTGGTGGTTTGTTGACAGACCAGCTTTTTTTTCAGACCAGCTGAACAATCAATATCGACAAAAAAGCTGGTCTGTCAACAACCCATCAAACATCTTATATTGTTTATATTGCATTTGTGTGTGTGTGTGCGTGTGTGTGTGTGTGTGTGTGTGTCTATCTGTGTGTGTGTGTACATGTGTGTGTGTACATGTGTGTGTGTGTACATGTGTGTGTGTGTGTGTGTCTGTGTGTGTGTGTGTGTGTGTGTTCAGAATGCCAAACAGCTGCCGGTGCTGACCCCCCAGGAGAAGCAGACGCAGTCGGCCCAGCTGCGCACACAGTTCCCCGTGTCGAGCGGCACGCAGCACCGCACCAAGGAGTTGGAGTGGGTGCCTGTCACCCCCACCACCGCCTCCACCACCACCACCAAGGCCAAGACAACCACCGCCGCACCGGTCACAGCCACCGCCCCCACCACCACACTCGCTATACCAGGACCGGTGCCTAGCAGTGTTGTCGTGGAGGCTGTAGCACCAGCTGTCGTAGCAACAACACCGCCGGTGGTGCCGGCTCCACCTCCAGAACACAGCGTGTTTCCCGCTCCGCAGGTAATCATCTACTGCAAGGGATCCAACTTTCCACAAGGAAACCGTGACATTTTAGTTTGAAAAATGATTTCAAGACAGATTTTCTGAATTTTTACAAATTAAAAAAAGAAAAAAGTAAAATTAAAATAAAAAATATGAAAATGTAAAGGTCATCATCTTAACTTGAAGTCAAGTTTTTCTGAGTTTGATCATTCTCGGCTTTTATACTTGTACTTGTGAAAGTGTTTTTCAGGCTTATTTATTTGCATGGATCTGTGCTGCTGCAGCAACACACTGGGGGAATACCCATAAGAATGGATTTTATTTCAATCATTGTAGCCTCTTCTTACTACTGGTCTTGAAATGTTTTTGTTACATCAGTGTTTTTGTTTCTTCTGGTATTATTTGATTTTGATATTTCTTCATGCTGCTGTCTTTGCCCCTAACCCCTCCCCATTCCCTTTTCATTTTTGTTCTTTGAGTTATGGTGAGGTTATTTCATGTATGACTTTTCATTTTGTTCTTTGAGTTATGGTGAGCTTATTTCATGTATGACTTTTCATTTTGTTCTTTGAGTTATGGTGAGCTTATTTCATGTATGACTTTTCATTTTGTTCTTTGAGTTATGGTGAGCTTATTTCATGTATGACTTTTCATTTTGTTCTTTGAGTTATGGTGAGCTTATTTCATGTATGACTTTTCATTTTGTTCTTTGAGTTATGGTGAGCTTATTTCATGTATGACTTTTCATTTTGTTCTTTGAGTTATGGTGAGCTTATTTCATGTATGACTTTTCATTTTGTTCTTTGAGTTATGGTGAGCTTATTTCATGTATGACTTTTCATTTTGTTCTTTGAGTTATGGTGAGCTTATTTCATGTATGACTTTTCATTTTGTTCTTTGAGTTATGGTGAGCTTATTTCATGTATGACTTTTCATTTTGTTCTTTGAGTTATGGTGAGCTTATTTCATGTATGACTTTTCATTTTGTTCTTTGAGTTATGGTGAGCTTATTTCATGTATGACTTTTCATTTTGTTCTTTGAGTTATGGTGAGCTTATTTCATGTATGACTTTTCATTTTGTTCTTTGAGTTATGGTGAGCTTATTTCATGTATGACTTTTCATTTTGTTCTTTGAGTTATGGTGAGCTTATTTCATGTATGACTTTTCATTTTGTTCTTTGAGTTACGGTGAGCTTATTTCATGTATGACTTTTCATTTTGTTCTTTGAGTTATGGTGAGCTTATTTCATGTATGACTTTTCATTTTGCTCTTTGAGTTATGGTGAGCTTATTTCATGTATGACTTTTCATTTTTGTTCTTTGAGTTATGGTGAGCTTATTTCATGTATGACTTTTCATTTTGTTCTTTGAGTTATGGTGAGCTTATTTCATGTATGACTTTTCATTTTTGTTCTTTGAGTTATGGTGAGGTTATTTCATGTATGACTTTTCAGTCTAACAGCAGCGCTTTGTGTCGTGTTTCAGCCGGAGATCAACATCGGGTCCATCATCACGGAGAGAATCAAGGCCATGCGACAACTGGAACAGAATCCCTTTGATGTCCAAGCTCTGACCTCTGTTCACAAGATTAATGAAAAGGTCAGTCTGGTGTGACCTTGTTTTGTCACATTTGCTGAGATGTCATTTAGACACACGTGTAACACATGTAATGATAAACAAAAAAATACAACTTAACTGTGCTTATTTTAACATTAAGTATATCAATGCAAGCAAAGGAACGGTTGTGTTATGCAGTGGAGTCCTGTTTATGTTCATTGCCTAATTTCGTTAGGTCTAGCAATCATCCATACAGTAAGCGGGCTAATACATACCACTGATGCGATATACAGGTATATATAGGTCTTGTTGCGTTTGAGTCGATGCCAATCACTTAAGGTCCCCTGATTGCGGTTACACTGAAACCCTCCATTTAAGATCTTGCTTTTTACATTTAGTCAAGTTTTGACTAAATGTTTTAACATAGAGGAGGAATCGAGACGAGGGTCGTGGTGTGTGTGTGTGTGTGTCTGTGTGTGTCTGTCTGTGCGTGTGTGTGTGTAGAGCGATTCGGACCAAACTACTGGACCGATCTTTATGAAATTTTACATGAGAGTTCCTGGGAATAATATCCCCTGACGTTTTTTTCTTTTTTTCGATAAATACCTTTCATGACGTCATATCCGGCTTTTTGTAAAAGTTGAGGCGGCACTGTCACACCCTCATTTTTCAATCAAATTGATTGAAATTTTGGCCAAGCAATCTTCGACGAAGGCCGGACTTTGGTATTGCATTTCTGCTTGGTGACTTAAAAATTAATTGATGACTTTGGTCATTAAAAATCTGAAAAATTAAAAAAAAAAAAAGTTTTTTATAAAATGATCCAAATTTACGTTCATCTTATTCTTCATAATTTTCTGATTCCAAAAACATATAAATATGTTACATTTGGATAAAAAACAAGCTCTGAAAATTAAAAATATAAAAATTATGATCAAAATTAAATTTTTGAAATCAATTTAAAAACACTTTTATCTTATTCCTTGTCGGTTCCTGATTCCAAAAACATATAGATATGATATGTTTGGATTAAAAACACGCTCAGAAAGTTAAAACGAAGAGAGGTACAGAAAAGCGTGCTGTCCTTCTCAGCGCAACTACTACCCCGCTCTTCTTGTCAATTTCACTGCCTTTGCCACGAGCGGTGGACTGACGATGCTACGAGTATACGGTCTTGCTGAAAAATTGCATTGCGTTCAGTTTCATTCTGTGAGTTCGACAGCTTGACTAAATGTTGTATTTTCGCCTTACGCGACTTGTTTAGACTTTCTGTTGATAACCCGTGTCAATTGACCCCCATTTTAAGACCCCCCTGTTTAAGACCACAACATCTCAGATTTGTTGAGCTCTTGAAAGGGGGGTAACCCTGGGTTCCACGGTAACTACTGGCTGTTTTGTTGAAAGGGGGGTAACCCTTGGTTCCACTGTAACTACTGGCTGTTTTGTTGAAAGGGGGGTAACCCTTGGTTCCACTGTAACTACTGGCTGTTTTGTTGAAAGGGGGGTAACCCTTGGTTCCACTGTAACTACTGGCTGTTTTGTTGAAAGGGGGGTAACCCTGTGTTCCACGGTAACTACTGGCTGTTTTGTTGAAAGGGGGGTAACCCTTGGTTCCACTGTAACTACTGGCTGTTTTGTTGAAAGGGGGGTAACCCTGGGTTCCACGGTAACTACTGGCTGTTTTGTTGAAAGGGGGGTAACCCTTGGTTCCATGGTAACTACTGGCTGTTTTGTTGAAAGGGGGGTAACCCTGGGTTCCACAGTAACTACTGGCTGTTTTGTTGAAAGGGGGGTAACCCTTGGTTCCACTGTAACTACTGGCTGTTTTGTTGAAAGGGGGGTAACCCTGGGTTCCACGGTAACTACTGGCTGTTTTGTTGAAAGGGGGGTAACCCTGGGTTCCACGATAACTACTGGCTGTTTTGTACAATGCAGGCCAATGCGTGGGCGCAGTCCAAGCAGCTGCCAGGTCAGTTCACCGGGCGGTCAGACATACGCATCCTGTCGCAGCAAGAGCTGGCCGGGCCCGACAAGCGAAACCAGGCCTGGGCAAGGAAGGTGGGTCTTTGACTGTTGCATTGTGGGTGCCGTCTGCACTCCTTGGATCGTCTCGTACACTCACGTCTTTCCCTGCTTCGGTACAACTCTGGACAGTTTGTGATCTGCTGGTCGTTAAGTTGTAGAGTTTGTACACATTATGTAGCAGAGCGTAACAGTGAATAGTGGGTTGTGTGCGTAGCATTTGGCCGTTTGGATTGTCCAGAACTTGGTGTCTGGTGCATTGTCTCTTATTGTTTTTGAGGTGGTTCATTGTGAAGAGAATGGTATGTTTTCTGTGAAGTAACTGCAATATTTTTGTTGAAGGAGTTCAGCAAAATACTTCTCTTAATCTGTGCAACTGAAAGCGTGGATACATTCAGGTTTAATTTTGTGGTTTCTGCTCAGCTGTCATCATTGAGATAACTTATGATACTTTGAACCTCATTCATGTTAAATGATTTTTCTTGAGATACTAATGGTTTGGGACTGATCCCTGTTGTTGTGGGATTGCTTTCGTAATGTTTGTGCACTTTACATTTAATAAGTCAAATTACCAACGAAAAGCCAGCATTTACTCTGAGTTAGTAATTTGACTGATTGAGTGTAAAGTGCACACACACATTTCCCAAGCAGAACAATACGCAGTGAGGAATGGGTGCAAAACATACCTGAGTGTACACCAGGCTGTGTGGTTGTCAGCAATAAAGGTTTTCAAGGAGATAAGGGGTCAGACTTGTAGTGTTTAACTCTAGGGAGATGACAAACTGCCCAGGCTTGGTTGAAACACTGAAAGACTTTGTTGTATGAGATGATCTGTTACAGAGCAAAACATATGGCAGCGTATTTGGGTTTCTGTACGTCAACACTTTTTCATGGTCAACCTAGGTGTCCGTTGTAAGGTAAAAGTAACATTAGTTGTTTACAGGTGAATGATTTGTTACAGTGAGCTTTGCTTTGACATTGTCCATTTCACTTTTGTGTTGCTGTTACTGTGTAGTTTTGACCAGTTTTGTCATAGCACCAGACTTAACAACAGACTTGTTGGTGTGAAGTTAGAATGGTATCTAACAAAACTTTTGATCATGAAAGAAATGTAGAACACATTCATTCTGTCAGCCTGTAGTTTTATTCGTTCTGCACATTTTCACACTGGTTTGGACAATCTTTTGATGGACAATAGAACTTGTTCGGGGGTGTGAAGTGATTATACAGATGTTTTGGGCGAGCGGGCAAAAACAGTAATTTGTTCAAGAAAGATTTGCTACCAGTGTGAAAATGGGTGTTCGTTGCAAGACACTTTTGGTGGGGGAGAAAAGGGTCTCCCTATCCAAAAGTGCACATTGAGCAATGAGAGTTCTTTCAGGTTGAATGCAGATGTTTTTTGATGATGATGATGATGATGAAGGCAACACGCAGTTAACTTTGAGCGGCGAGAGTTAGTGCTTCCAAACGGCACTGGTCTCGTGCTAAAGATCTCTTGTTGACAAGAGGCTCGTATGGTGAGTACTCGCAATACAAAACACCCACTTGTCAAGCTGTTTCACTTTTGGCCTTTGGCCATAGAAGCTAATAAGAATTGGATTTTTGTTGAAAATTTGCTGATGGTTTCTTTGACTTTGAGCTAAATTTATTAATGGACTCCTATTTAGCTAGAGAGTAATAAACTGACGATGCTCACATGATGGTGAGATGATAAGCTACCAGCTTTCTGCAACTGGGTGTGTGTATTGCGAGAAAGGGTGCGTTCTTTTTTCCAGGTGGCCTCAGCGTTTACACCATCTCTGGGAAGGAATACTTCTGCAAACACATCTTGTTGGACGTCACGTGGTTAAACTCTGTGCCATGCTGACGATACTACTGTGAATGTGAACAAAATGCATTACTGATAAGTAATGCAATGTACTTGAGATTTACTCCCCCAAAATATGCTTATGTGACAGTGGGAAGGGGATGTGGGAAGGGGATGTGGGAAGGGGATGTGGGGGCGCAGATGAGAGAGAAATGGTCAACTAGGTTTGTGAAGGGGTCCTAGAGTGCACGGTTGAGTCGCGTAATTCTCCATTCTCTTCATGCTACTTTTTGTTCTGCCTTTCACTTTCAGCAATGCAAAATGCATGTGTCAATAGTCTTCATAGTCACGTGTATTGACAATAGGCTTCATAGTCATGTGTATGACTGCTCTGGGCCTTACTTCTTGATTTGCCCTACAAAGATACCCCCCCCCCCCCCCACCCCACCCTCCTGTCCTTGATTCATAAGTATTTAACCCTGTTTTCCCATCTCCTTCTAACTCCCCAAACTGGCAACTCTTCCTCCCTCACTCCTGAAACCAATATTGGTGACCAGTAACATTCACAAAGTAGTTAGTCTTGTACCCTTTTCCTCAAAGCATAGTGACTTTGAGCCTTGATATGAAATCAAAATAACATTTACAAAAAGTTAGTCTTGTACCCTTTGCCCCAAAGCATAGTGACTTTGAGCCTTGAGACGAAAACAGAGTAACATTCACAAAATCGTTTGTCTTGTACCCTTTTCCCCAAAGCATAGCTACTTGGACCTTTTAGAGATGTGTTGCATGTGCCAAGCGACAGTGGCTGACCGGGGGCGGGGTGTGTGTGTTGACAGGACCAGTTCCGCAACGCTCCCCCGGTGCAAGGAGGGATCGGCATGTTCCTGCTGCAGAAGATGGGGTGGAAGCCGGGCGACGGTCTGGGCAAGGACAACGAGGGTCACAGGCTGCCCTTGATGCTCGATATCAAGATGGACAGGAAAGGTGTGTGTGTATGTGAGCGTGTGTGTGTGTGTGTGTGTGTGTGTGTGTGTGTGTGTGTGTGTGTGTGTGTGTGTGTGTGTGTGTGTGTGTGTGCGTGTGTGTGTGTGTGTGTGTGTGTGTGTGTGTGTGTGTGTGTGTGTGTGTGTGTGTGTGTGTGTGTGTGTGTGTGTGTGTGTGTGTGTGTGTGTGTGTGTGTGTGTGTGTGTGTGTGTGTGTGTGTGTGTGTGTGTGTGTGTGTGTGTGTGTGTGTGTGTGTGTGTGTGTGTGTGTGTGTGTGTGTGTGTGTGTGTGTGTGTGTGTGTGTGTGTGTGTGTGTGTGTGTGTGTGTGTGTGTGTGTGTGTGTGTGTGTGTGTGTGTGTGTGTGTGTGTGTGTGTGTGTGTGTGTGTGTGTGTGTGTGTGTGTGTGTGTGTGTGTGTGTGTGTGTGTGTGTGTGTGTGTGTGTGTGTGTGTGTGTGTGTGTGTGTGTGTGTGTGTGTGTGTGTGTGTGTGTGTGTGTGTGTGTGTGTGTGTGTGTGTGTGTGTGTGTGTGTGTGTGTGTGTGTGTGTGTGTGTGTGTGTGTGTGTGTGTGTGTGTGTGTGTGTGTGTGTGTGTGTGTGTGTGTGTGTGTGTGTGTGTGTGTGTGTGTGTGTGTGTGTGTGTGTGTGTGTGTGTGTGTGTGTGTGTGTGTGTGTGTGTGTGTGTGTGTGTGTGTGTGTGTGTGTGTGTGTGTGTGTGTGTGTGTATGTGAGCGTGTGTGTTAGTGCAAGCTTGCTCAGAGTCAATGGCATTCTATTAGAGTCGAACAGTCTTCTTCTTCTTCTTCTTCTGCGTTCGTTGGCTGAAACTCCCGCGTACACTCGTGTTTCTGCATGAGTGGATTTTCACGTGTATGACGGTTTTTACCCCGCCATTTAGGCAGCCATACGCCGCTTTTGGAGGAAGCATGCTGGGTATTTTCGTGTTTCTATAACCCACTGAACTCTGACATGGATTACAGGATCTTTGGTTTTGTGCCTGCGTGTACAAACGAAGGGGGATAAGGCACTAGCAGGTCTGCACATAAGTTGACTTGGGAGATCGGACAAATCTCCACCTTAACCCACCAGGCGCGGCCGGGATTCGAACCCACGACCTTCCGCTTTGGAGGCCGGCGTCTTACCACCAAGCCATTGCGCCCGTTGAGTCGAACAGTCAATAATGAACACCTGCCTATTACGACCACCCATGAAGATCCTCGATGATTTTGCAAAAGAAGTCACTTCTCCATAGCAACCACTGTTGGTGGGCCCTTTGGGTTGTCCTCACAGACAGGTGTGTCTGTAGAGAGTGTGTGTCGATTATTATTGTTATTATTATCATTATGTATCTATTCCAGGTTTGACGGCCAGCCAGGAGCAGCGTCCCCAACAGATGTCGGGCCGACCTCTCCCCGGTCCTGGTCCCGCTGCCGCCCCTCGCGCCAAGGACCTGTCAGGTAGGTCACCAGTGGTAGTGTTGTTAATAGAGAATACTACATGGCTTGCTGTGTCTTACCAGATTTTCACGAGTTGTTTTTTTAAATATTGAACTGCGGGCGAAAGCGAGCTTTTCAATATTTGAAAAAGCAACGAGTTAAAATCTGGTATGACACAGCAAGCCATGTAGTACGGTGTTTATCCTACATGTTGTACGTACGTGTATTTTACTCAAAATGTCTTGCAGTTGAGGCATACAAATTGAAGACGGTTCTTTTGGAGCCTCGATGTCTTCCCAAGCCTCGTGCAATCTTTGACGTCAACGCAAAGAAACGTCATTTCATAAAGTGTAGCGTCACGTGTTAGTTCTACAAACTCTACAAAGTGTAGCGTCACGTGTTAGTTCTACAAACTCTACAAAGTGTAGCGTCACGTGTTAGTTCTACAAACTCTACAAAGTGTAGCGTCACGTGTTAGTTCTACAAACTCTACAAAGTGTAGCGTCACGTGTTAGTTCTACAAACTCTACAAAGTGTAGCATCAGGTGTTAGTTCTACAAACTCTACAAAGTGTAGCGTCACGTGTTAGTTCTACAAACTCTACAAAGTGTAGCGTCACGTGTTAGTTCTACAAACTCTACAAAGTGTAGCGTCACGTGTTAGTTCTACAAACTCTACAAAGTGTAGCGTCACGTGTTAGTTCTACAAACTCTACAAAGTGTAGCGTCACGTGTTAGTTCTACAAACTCTACAAAGTGTAGCGTCACGTGTTAGTTCTACAAACTCTACAAAGTGTAGCGTCACGTGTTAGTTCTACAAACTCTATAAAGTGTAGCGTCACGTGTTAGTTCTACAAACTCTACAAAGGGAAACAGCAGGCGCATGTTTCCATAGTGATGTTTTTCTTTCGTTGACTTTGGCATCATAAGCAATGAAAAAGCAGGTCCTTGCCAGACTTATTTGACACGACCTCATTTACATGATATACACACGTGGTTTGAACGATATTGTATCATGAGTGGTCTCTCTCACCTATGTAGGATACACTTCTTTCTATCTCTGTCAATAATTTTCTGCTACAGTGGAACCCCCCTTTTAAGACCCCTTGATATAAGACTCCCGTCCTCTTAAGACCTTAGTTTTTAGATGTTCTGTCCATAACCTCTGTAAGTTTACCTCCATTTTAAGACTCCCTCCTATTTAAGACTCACTCCATTTTAAGACTCACTCCTTTTTAAGACTCACTCCATTTTAAGACTCACTCCTTTTTAAGACTCACTCCTTTTTAAGACTCACTCCATTTTAAGACTCACTCCATTTTTTCTGATTTTCTCAGAGTTTTGGAGGTCTTAAAGGGGGTTCCACTGTATAGGGTTTCTTTCAATAGAGGATGTTTTCGGAAACAACTCTTTCAAGGCTAAACTATGGCCTGTGTGCATGTTTTCAGGGAAACACCCGGTGTCAGCCTTGACAGAGCTGTGCACCAAGCGACGTTGGGGAGCGCCGAACTTTGACCTGGTCAGCGAGACAGGTCCGGCTCACAAGAAAATGTTCCTCTTCAAGGTGAGGCTTTGTGCGGCCATTAACTGATTTAGCCGGTCCCATTGAGTCAATCTTAAACCATCACTCTTCTTTTCGTATGATGTCACTTCCACGAGGTTAGATTTTTAATGTGTGTGTGCGTTTGTGTGTGTGTATGTGTGTGTGTGTGTGTGTGTGTGTGTGTGTGTGTGTGTGTGTGCGAGCGTGTGCATGAGTGTGTTTGTGTGTGTGTGTCAGTGTGAAGGGCATGTACTTGTGGCAGTGTTGCATGTGCTTGCTGAGGGCAAAGTGATTGTTCCCGTCTTGTAATAAGATACGGTGTGTTTGGACAGACATCAATGTAAGACATGGTTGTCTTTGCAGGTAATAGTCAACGGCGTGGAATACATCCCTGCGGCAGCGTGCGGCAACAAGAAGCTGGCGAAGGCTCAGGCCGCCGCTGTGTGTCTACAGGAGATGGGGCTGATTCCCAGAGACTACGTTGTACAGCTCTGATCAAACATGTCATGCAAAATGACACAGGTGTCAATTAAACATTGTAGTACTGGCTCAGGCCGCCGCTATGTGTCTACAGGAGATGGGGCTCATTCCCAGAGACTACGTTGTACAGCTCTGATCAAACATGTCATGCAAAATGACACAGGTGTCAATTAAACATTGTAGTACTGGCTCAGGCCGCCGCTATGTGTCTACAGGAGATGGGGCTCATTCCCAGAGACTACGTCATGCAGCTCTTTGTCAGTCATGGCATGGTTGACTCAACGATCTCTTGGAACTAAATACATTCCTCATGTGCAACTGTCAGGAAATGAAAAGTGTCCTCTCCCAGTCAATGTGCACTCTTTGAAAAACGGAACATGACAAAACTTAGCAAGTCTTGTGGTTTACGGTAGAGTGATAGCTGTGGGGAAGGGACATCCAAGGGACGTTACTGGGATTGACTCTCTTCAGCAAATCTGCAAAAATGGCCAAACAATTGTGGGCAGTTTTCGGAAGTGATAGTCATTGCTAAACATCTTCCCCTCACCCTGAAAAAAAATATTGGTCTTTCCGCTGAAATGTTTCTCCGTGACTTGAAAGAAGAATTGATGTTTGGTCCACTACCGATGCTAAAGAACATCCGTTACATCCATGGGCCCATCCAAACGTGTCTGTGTGAAAGGGTGCTGTTATGTCGGGTCTGGTTTGTTTGAGATCATTGACCAGAAGGCCACACAGATTGTTCATTATAAATACACCACTGTGCTCGACTGACTTGGGACACTTTAGACATTGTGCTGTGTCCTTTTCACTGTATGCATTGGATTGTAAACTTGAGCATTTTCACAGCACTCATCAAATTATCAGTCTTGCCGGGCATTATTTTTGTGTCTGTATCCATTTAAATCTGCCCTCCTCCTCTCCCCCCCCCCCCCCCCCCCCCCCCCCCCCCCCCCCCGTTGCTTTGGTGTGTAGCCCAAACCTATTACACAGCCAGTGTTTTTAGATCTTCTTCATGATGCAAGTTACACATGTAAAGTATGTGTGCTTAATACGGTCAAGTTTCTTCGTTTCTGTTTATTTTTTCCTGGTGTGTTCTGGTTGAGCCCTATACTTGGTGGGGACTAGTTGTGAAAAGTGATGCAGACCTGGGAACCCCTGTTTTGGACTTGGAGCATTCTCAAGCAAACTTGGTGTATTTTCAGAAAAATGAGCGTACTCCACACAGCATTTGAACATCCATGATTCAAACATATTTTACTTGCGTCCGTCGCTCCGTTAATTAAAACAAATCCTTCTTTCAATGTTTACTGACAAAAACTGTAATCATGTGTCGAAATACTGGATCGGCTTCGGGATACGCTTGTGAAGAAAAGTAGTCTATGAATTGTTTTTGTCGTATTTATTTTCCACCGACCGTACTGCTCGTATTCAAGACAATCATGCGTACAAAATACGGCGAAATCGTATGGCTACCCAGGTCTGGTGATGGATGAGACCAAAATTGACATGTTTTTTTTAACACTTTTATCAAAATGCCAGCAAGTGTTCTTCACGTAGCATATAGCCTGAAGATTATTGGATTTCTAATCAAATGCAAACACTGCAGAATCTGCTTGCTACTGTCAAGATGATTTTGGGGATGACATTATCAATCAATCAATCAATGACGCTTATATCGCGCATATTCCGTGGGTACAGTTCTAGGCGCTCTGCAGTGATGCCGTGTGAGATGAAATTTTATACGGCCAGTAGATTGCAGCCATTTCGGCGCATATTTACCTTTCACGGCCTATTATTCCAAGTCACACAGGTATAGGTAGACAATTATTAACTGTGCCTAAGCAATTTTGCCAGGAAAGACCCTTTTGTCAATTGTGGGATCTTTAACGTGCACACCCAATGTAGTGTACACGGGGGGGAGGTTCGGACACCGAAGAGAGTCTGCACACAAAGTTGACTCTGTGAAATAAATTTCCGCCGAACCTGGGATCGAACTCACGCTGACAGCGGCCAACTGAATACAAATCCAGCGCGCTACCAACTGAGCTATTTCCATTCCACAGCGCTCAAAATCTCATATATAGTGCTCTGCACAACTTTCAGTTACTGTGGGGCTGTTTTTAAAACAAGTGTGACATTGAAACTAGCTCTAGTTGGAACTTAGTCTTGAGAAAAAGCGACAACTTGTTGAATGGAGAAAATTAGTTCATCTTGTGAAAATGTTGCGTTGACAGAGTTTTTGTTACCATTAGGTTTATTCTGGCATTTATTATTGCACAAAAACTATTGTTCCGTATCGAAGTCTTGGTATTTTACCTTGTGCCTAGTTTTCCGTGAAATCCAAGACTACGTGCTTGGAATATGTAAATGTGTACATAGTTCTTTGCTTGATGATTTTACAAAATGAAGTTGGTGTTTGTGTACATCAACTGAACGTGTGTATGTGCTATGGGTTATGTCTAGTGTGTATGTGCTATGGTTTATGTCTAGTGTGTATGTGCTATGGTTTATGTCTAGTGTGTATGTGCTATGGGTTATGTCTAGTGTGTATGTGCTATGGGTTATGTCTAGTGTGTATGTGTGGTATGGGTTATGTCTAGTGTGTATGTGTGGTATGGGTTATGTCTAGTGTGTATGTGTGGTATGGGTTATGTCTAGTGTGTATGTGTGGTATGGGTTATGTCTAGTGTGTATGTGTGCTATGGTTTATGTCTAGTGTGTATGTGTGCTATGGGTTATGTCTAGTGTGTATGTGTGCTATTTATTTATTTTATTTATTTTTATTTTTATTTTTTATTTACGAGGATTTATATCGCGCACGTATCTCACCACACAAGGCGACTCAAGGGTTATGTCTAGTGTGTATGTGCTATGGTTTATGTCTAGTGTGTATGTGTGGTATGGGTTATGTCTAGTGTGTATGTGTGGTATGGGTTATGTCTAGTGTGTATGTGCTATGATTTATGTCTAGTGTGTATGTGTGCTATGGTTTATGTCTAGTGTGTATGTGTGGTATGGGTTATGTCTAGTGTGTATGTGGTATGGGTTATGTCTAGTGTGTATGTGCTATGGGTTATATCTAGTGTGTATGTGTGGTATGGGTTATGTCTAGTGTGTATGTGTGGTATGGGTTATGTCTAGTGTGGTATGGGTTATGTCTAGTGTGTATGTGTGGTATGGGTTATGTCTAGTGTGTATGTGCTATGGTTTATGTCTAGTGTGTATGTGCTATGGGTTATGTCTAGTGTGTATGGGTTATGTCTAGTGTGTATGTGCTGTGGGTTATGTCTAATGTGTATGTGTGCTATGGTTTATGTCTAGTGTGTATGTGGTATGGGTTATGTCTAGTGTGTATGTGTGGTATGGGTTATGTCTTGTGTGTATGTGTGGTATGGGTTATGTCTAGTGTGTATGTGTGGTATGGTTTATGTCTAGTGTGTATGTGTGGTATGGGTTATGTCTAGTGTGTATGTGTGGTGTGGGTTATGTCTAGTGTGTATGTGTGGTATGGGTTATGTCTAGTGTGTATGTGTGCTATGGGTTATGTCTAGTGTGTATGTGTGCTATGGTTTATGTCTAGTGTGTATGTGCTGTGGTTTATGTCTAGTGTGTATGTGCTATGGTTTATGTCTAGTGTGTATGTGTGGTATGGGTTATGTCTAGTGTGTATGTGTGGTATGGGTTATGTCTAGTGTGTATGTGGTATGGGTTATGTCTAGTGTGTATGTGTGCTATGATTTATGTCTAGTGTGTATGTGTGCTATGGTTTATGTCTAGTGTGTATGTGTGGTATGGGTTATGTTTAGTGTGTATGTGTGGTATGGTTTATGTCTAGTGTGTATGTGTGGTATGGGTTATGTCTAGTGTGTATGTGTGGTATGGGTTATGTCTAGTGTGTATGTGCTATGGGTTATGTCTAGTGTGTATGTGTGCTATGGGTTATGTCTAGTGTGTATGTGTGCTATGGTTTATGTCTAGTGTGTATGTGTGCTATGGGTTATGTCTAGTGTGTATGTGTGGTATGGGTTATGTCTAGTGTGTATGTGCTATGGGTTATGTCTAGTGTGTATGTGCTATGGGTTATGTCTATTTATTCATTTATTTTTAAATCAGTGTCTCCACTCCTTTCTTGTTTCTTTCCCTGGAATTATTTTTATGTGCATAGTACATGAAAGCAGCATCAACTAGTTTTGCTCCAAAGAGTTAAAAGTAAGGTAACCAGTTAAAAGTAAGGTAACCAGTCAAAAGTAAGGTAACCAGTTAAAAGTAAGGTAACCAGTTAAAAGTAAGGTAACCAGTTAAAAGTAAGGTAACCAGTTAAAAGTAAGGTAACCAGTTAAAAGTAAGGTAACCAGTTAAAAGTAAGGTAACCAGTTAAAAGTAAGGTAACCAGTCAAAAGTAAGGTAACCAGTTAAAAGTAAGGTAACCAGTTAAAAGTAAGGTAACCGTACGTTTTTCTTTTTTTTGTTGCTTTCGCTCTCTCTCTTTCTCTCTCTAAGAAAAGGCATAGCCCTAAAACTTAATCCTTGTGAAATAAAGTTCAATTCAATTCAATTCAATTGTCCCTCTCTCTCTCTATTTCTCTCTCTCTCTCTCTAGCTTGGCATAAGAATTATTGTAGTATTGTATGAAAGTTAGATTTATCAGTAACAAACTTAACAGATTTTATTCCTTGGTGAGCCATCAAATGCAATGGGAACTGTTTCAAGCATGATATACAGTGGAACTCCCTTAAATGTCCTCCTTTTTGAGACCCAATTTTCTTACATGTTGTGTTGATAGCCTCTCTAAATGTACACATATTTTAAGACTCCCTCCTTTTTAAGACCTGATTTTCTTAGATTTGTGAAGGTCAAAACAAAAGGGGGTTCCACCGTATCTTTCATGATAACATGTACTTGAATCATTTAAAACTATGTCAGCTAAAGGTTGCTGAACATTTAATCAGGGAGAATGGTTATAACTAACACCTTTTATATCGTTGCTCAAATTCTGAGACATACATGGTTTTAGTAATCACCATTTTTGTTAAATATGATTTAAAAGAGTGTTTTATTTTAAGGTTGGAAAGTGAGTTGGTATTGTGTTAAATATTCACCACCAGTTGACAGTTTACTTATGGTTTATTTTTGTTGAGAGGAGACTGTAGTTTTGACAGAGGAGCAGGCGTGCAAGACGGGGAATAATACTTGAGTTAGATTTTAATCTGTGATTGAATGATTAGTTCAAATCACAAACTACATTTCACAAAACTAGGCATTGCATTTTATTTACTGTAAAGTGTTTTATTGTGGGTTGTTTCTATTGGTTTACATTTTATGGTACAGTTTGTCTCCTGAGAGTAAAGCAAGTTGTTATACATATTTTATACCCCCCGCGGGTTAGGGGGAAGAATTTACCCGATGCTCCCCAGCATGTCGTAAGAGGCGACTAACGGATTCTGTTTCTCCTTTTACCCTTGTTAAGTGTTTCTTGTATAGAATATAGTCAATGTTTGTAAAGATTTTAGTCAAGCAGTATGTAAGAAATGTTAAGTCCTTTGTACTGGAAACTTGCATTCTCCCAGTAAGGTCATATATTGTACTACGTTGCAAGCCCCTGGAGCAATTTTTTGATTAGTGCTTTTGTGAACAAGAAACAATTAACAAGTGGCTCTATCCCATCTCCCCCCTTTCCCCGTCGCGATATAACCTTGAACGGTTGAAAACGACGTTAAACACCAAATAAAGAAAGAAAGATACATATTTTATTTTGCTCTCCATCAGAAGAGGATTGGAAAGAACCTTCTCAACGTTTTCATTCTCTTCCTAAATCCACTTGCTGTTCTGTTTTGCAGGTGAAGTTGTTGTTCAGGTTAAAGAATGATAAAAAGTACAATCACAGTTAAGGCCAAGTGATTGGATCATGGATGTCAGAAATCAGAATGTGTTGTTTTGTTTTGACTCGTGATTAACTTGTTGAGTAAATGATTACGACTCAGTTTTGTTTCAGAGTTTATAGATTCTTTTTGAATGTGCACGTGCCACAACTATTCATTTGAATATCACAACAGGTCTTGTGTGTGTGTGTGTGTGTGTGTGTGTGTGTGTGTGTGTGTCCCAAATCTTCTCCTTCTCCCCTCTACTCTCTTTTCTTTCTGTCTCAAACACACACACACACACACTCACACACTCACACACACACACACACTCACACACATACACACACACACACACTCACACACACACACTCACACACGCACACACACACACACACACACACACACACACACACACACACACACACACACACACACACACACACACACACACACACACACACACACACACTCACACATGAGCAAATGCAGCGCACACATTCAGGTGTACAATTCGTAATAATTATTTTTGATATTCGATATATCAGTTTATAAAATGCAAGGCATTTGGTTTTTTACATTTAATTTAAGTTGAACCAAGTAATAAATTGTGAACAGGGACCTGAACAATAATGAAGAGAAGAAATAACCGTCACATTTTTAAGACACACACATACGCACACGCACGGGCATTCATGTATGCAGCTTGCTAAGCACAGCTATGGTGACTTGAAAGAAACAACAAAAAAAAGGAAAAGAAACAAGAGTGCCACTGACTTTACCTCTGAACAGTCTCTTTTATTTTATAATGATCGGATAACGAAGTTATGATTTTATATTACAGTCTAAAATTACATACATCAAAAGCTGCTTTTTTAAAATCCAGTCTCTTCCAAGGGAGATAATAACTAAGCAAGGAATATGTCTGCCTTGTCGACAGAGTTGTCGTTAGTGGAACGCGGTACAGTCTAACGAGTAAGATCCTATCTAATGTTCTCCTAACTCTGAATTAAACTCGCCCATGTCATAGATCAAAGAAAACATCTGTGCCTATTAATGGATGTAATCGCTTTCCAAGATCCTCGCCTTGCTGAACTAGCTAGGTTTGTCGGGAACCAACTCAAATACAGCTACGGTACAGGGCAGTCATTCACATTTTGTGATGAGGGTAGGGGTGATTTGATGCCGGTGTAACACGAAATTTTTACTCCACAAAAAATTTACTCCAGAGTAAAAATTTCGTACGACGCGGGCGAAGAGATAATGCCAATATGTGATTTCGCGCAAACGAATGTTGCGCTACCCTCCCTCCACCCCTTCCACCATCAAGACTAACAGGGGACAAGGGAGTAAACATTTCGTACACCTGGCATGGGAAGTTAAATTGCTCGTGTTAGGGTGAAGTAATTTATTCGTTGTTTATTCGTCAGGGGAGTAACATTTTCAAACGAAATGTTGACTCAAAACACACCTGTCGTTGGAAGTAATTTTCTCGTGTAATGGGGGAGTACTTTTTTCGTAAAGGGAGTAACATTTTCGTACGAAATTTTTACTCCGGAGTAAAAATCTCGTGGGAGTAATTTTCTTGTGTTACACCAGGGAATACGACGAAATTGAAGAGGTAGCACGCATATTACGCTGTAAAGGTTAAAGACTATCACAGTAGTAAAAAGTATATACAAAACAGCGTAGTAAAATGAAGGATCAGACTATGTTAACGGCGAAGCACTTCAAAAAGAGAACTTTAATAAAATAAAATAAAATTAAAAAAAAAGAAGAAAAAAAAAGAGAAGAAAAATACATCCAAAGAAAGCTTTAAAAATAAACCCTCCAATGAACGCCCGTTCGAAGAGAGAGAGAGAGAGAGAGAGAGAGAGAGAGAGAGAGAGAGAGAGAGAGAGAGAGAGAGAGAGAGAGAGAGAGAGAGAGAGAGAGAGAGAGAGAGAGAGAGAGAGAGAGAGAGAGAAAGGGAGAGAGAGAGAGTGAGACTGGCTGATCCTTAATCGCGGATCTAAAAAGGATAAACAGGTTTAAAGTTTGAGAGTCCGAGAGAAAGAGAGAGAGCGGGGGAGAGATAGAGAGAGAGTGAGAGAAGGGGGGGGGGGGGGGGAGGGGGAGAGATGGGATGTGAAATAAAGGCGGTACATGGGCACCTCCCACCCTCCTCCTACACACACACACAAACACACTTACATTCCAGAACAAGAACTCGGTCCTCATCTTATGTCATTTCTCAGATTGAAATATTAAAGTTAATTTGATTTCATTTGATCAGGTAATCATCGCAAGTGGATTCAGTTTTTTTTAAATTTCTTTAAACCGTTCGAATTCATTGTATAGTAGTTCCCTTGTAACAAAAAAAAACTAGTCCTGTGATATACACATTAACTCTGTAACCGTCTCGGGCTGGGCGAGCATGGTTCAGACAGTAGCTGTGAGCAGCGTGGCCAAGTTCTGCTAGCGTTCACGTCATACTCTACTGGCACATCAAATATCCTGGTACATGTGTAACACTTAAGCTTGATATTAATTAGACACGAAGGTGGCTGGACGAAGCTTTGGCGATGAATTTTCGGTTAGAAGTCGACTTGGGGCTCAACGAAGGACAGCCTTCAGGGGTTGTTAATCATAAGAACAGGATGCTGATTGTGTCATTTTTCAGCTGGTCATCTGTCGCCTAAAGACAGGCCACTGACAAGTCCATCCTCTCCAATGTGTCCACGCAGAGAAGCGCTGGTCATCTGTCGCCTAAAGACAGGCCACTGACAAGTCCATCCTCTCCAATGTGTCCACGCAGAGAAGCGCTGGTCATCTGTCGCCTAAAGACAGGCCACTGACAAGTCCATCCTCTCCAATGTGTCCACGCAGAGAAGCGCTGGTCATCTGTCGCCTAAAGACAGGCCACTGACAAGTCCATCCTCTCCAATGTGTCCACGCAGAGAAGCGCTGGTCATCTGTCGCCTAAAGACAGGCCACTGACAAGTCCATCCTCTCCAATGTATCCACGCAGAGAAGCGCTGGTCATCTGTCGCCTAAAGACAGGCCACTGACAAGTCCATCCTCTCCAATGTGTCCACGCAGAGAAGCAGATTGTTTTCTTGTTCTGCATTCATGGGCTGCAACTCCCACGCACACTTGTGTGTTTGCACGAGCGGGATTTGACGTGAACGACCGTTTCCCCATGCCATTTAGACAGTGAACTGACGACCGTTTCCCCATGCCATTTAGACAGTGAACTGACGACCGTTTCCCCATGCCATTTAGACAGTGAACTGACGACCGTTTCCCCATGCCATTTAGACAGTGAACTGACGACCGTTTCCCCATGTCATTTAGACAGTGAACTGACGACCGTTTCCCCATGCCATTTAGACAGTGAACTGACGACCGTTTCCCCATGCCATTTAGACAGTGAACTGACGACCGTTTCCCCATGCCATTTAGACAGTGAACTGACGACCGTTTCCCCATGCCATTTAGACAGTGAACTGACGACGGTTTCCCCATGCCATTTAGACAGTGAACTGACGACCGTTTCCCCATGCCACTTAGACAGCCACACTCAGATTTCGGCCGGGAAGAAACAGAACAGAACGCAGAACACATCCTCCATGACTGTAGGAACCACCGACAGCCGAGGGAGGAGACTTGGCAAAGCCTCACCTTCTTTGACGACACATTGCACGGGCCTTGACGACACATTGCACGGGCCTTGACGACACATTGCACGGGCCTTGACGACACATTGCACGGGCCTTGACGACACATTGCACGGGCCTTGACGACACATTGCACGGGCCTTGACGACACATTGCACGGGCCTTGACGACACATTGCACGGGCCTTGACGACACATTGCACGGGCCTTGACGACACATTGCACGGGCCTTGACGACACATTGCACGGGCCTTGACGACACATTGCACGGGCCTTGACGACACATTGCACGGGCCTTGACGACACATTGCACGGGCCTTGACGACACATTGCACGGGCCTTGACGACACATTGCACGGGCCTTGACGACACATTGCACGGGCCTTGACGACACATTGCACGGGCCTTGACGACACATTGCACGGGCCTTGACGACACATTGCACGGGCCTTGACGACACATTGCACGGGCCTTGACGACACATCGCACGGGCCTGGAGACCAGACAGAAGACGACAATCTTCATCTTGAGTACTGATCTAGTGACAGCCACACGAGGTCAAGAAGAAGCTTAGTGCCACCCCATCCTGAACTCAGGTCAAATTGAGTTCGGCTCATTCTCTCCCTGACAGGATGGCTTGAGTTTCCTTGTCTGGCAAGAAAACCCATTTTTTTTAAATCTTTTTTTTTTTTTTATTATTTTTTTTTTACATATTTAGAGCTTTTTGTAATGTATTATTGATATAAGCAGATTCGCGATCGTCGATAATGATTTTTCATGGTGTTTTGTAATTTTTAAATTACAAAGGAATTGATATGTAAGACAGTTTCAAGCGAGCTATTTTTCGCGGCTGTATTTACTGTGCAAACAACTCTAAATATGGCAAAAGTGTCACGTGATAATCAACCGTTTGGTTTTGTCGCTCGCTGGAGCAGACGATTTTTTTGACAGTGATGCAACCATATATTACGGTCTCCTTCCGGCAGCAGTCCCAAAATTTCGACTTGTTTTGACCTTAGAACGATGTCTTTATCATAACTGTGAAGAACAGAACGGAGATCACTGTCGAAGTCGGCCAATCTGCAATCATTTTCGTCTCGCGAACACTGATCTCATCAGTGCTCGCGAAAACCATATAGGAGATAACTCTGTATTTTTGTTTTGATAGATTCGCGTAGGACTGTAGCGTCCGGTCAGGGAGAGAATGAGCCGAACTCATTTTGACCTGAGTTCAGGATGAGTGCCCCCCAAGACAAGCTGTAGGGACCCGTGGAGGCTCTGCAGAAGACCACCAACTTCATCTCCAGAGCTGAAATCCGACTGTAAAAGGCGATCGACAAGGAGACCTTTCACTTGCGTTTCAAGTTTTCATCGTCTGTTGACGTCATGGCTTTGACGTCAATGACGTCAGACATCCCTGACGTCACTGCGACCTGTGGCAGAGAAGCGTTTTTGCTTTCAACTTTCCACAGAGCTTAAATACCGACAACATCAATCCATCATCCTCTCTGAGTTTTTTGGAAGTCACCGTAGAGCTTGACGTTGCATCCTGACTATCAGTGACGTCAGGTGTCACATGATCAGCATCAGACCGGGGCACGGAGTAATGTCCCTTGAAGATGAGTATCTGGCTTTGCAACACTCGTTCCTGCCAGTCGTTATCACTTGCACAATCTTCCACTAGTTCCGGGAGAGGCGGGGGCAGGGGGAGATCCACGAACGATGATTCCATGAAGGTGATGTTGTCCAGTATGTCACTGAACTCTGGGCTGACGTCATCAGGAACAACGTGGCTGCCTCCATGAGTTGAATCGTTATGATTGTCCACGTTATGTCTGGACGCTTTCGAAATGGACATCTTTGGCTTTTGACTAGTCCCCTAATGATTGCGATTCGATTTTGTTCTTGACTTTTTATCGTGTTCTTGAAGGTTGAAGCTGACGCGAGTTGTTCTGGTGTTTGGGGAGATACGGTTATTGTCGGCTGCAAAGCCTGTCTCAAGCTGTCGTTTGGCAGCGTCGTTGTCGCGGTCGGTGGTGGTGATGGTGGGGATGTGGTTGTACCTGTCGGAGTTGCTGTCAGCATGGTCAGGACTCCGACGCAGCTTGTCATACTCCAGCTTGACGCCGTGCTGGCTGGGCGAGAGGTGTGACGCGCTGTGTCCGTGCTCGGGGTGCTGGCTGTGAACGATGTCCACCGAGTGGTAGTGGTTGGGCTGGCTTTCCTGGGTCTCACGAATCTTCACCCTCTTGGAGTTCTCCTGGCTGGTCGCTCCCTTGACATCAGCTGTACTGGCGTTTCTTGCTGCCGTTGTGCTGCTGTCCTCCCTGGATTTTAGATTGCTTTGTGTGAGCGGTTTTGAGAACCCGCGGTCTTCAGTCCTCTGTCGGTCCGCTTCGTGTTGTTCGTTTGTCTCCCTGCCTCCCTCTCCGGAGAAACTCCCTGTGTCCCTGTCATTGAAGCCCCCGGAGTGTGGATGAAGATGCCGCGGTCGCTGTCTGATTTCAGGATGAAGTTGGTTTTCACGTCATTGCCCACCTTGTCGAGAGGGATGTCATTTTTGTGCGCGGCGTTGATGACGTTATTGAGAGTCGTGACGCGGTAGGGTTTGGTGCTTGGTGCGGGTTTTGCTCGCCAGGGACAGAGGTACAAGCTTGTCGGTTCTGCAATGACACGGTGAGGGAGGATTGACTGATGAAGCAGCACGAGAAAGCCTAAATTATTCTTACATCAAGAGAGAGAGAGAGAGAGAGAGAGAGAGAGAGAGAGAGAGAGAGAGAGAGAGAGAGAGAGAGAGAGAGAGAGAGAGAGAGAGAGAGAGAGGAAAGAAGAAGAAGAAGAAGAAGAAGAAGAAGAAGAAGAAGTTCGCCAAGGACAATAACACTACTATGTGTCATGCTTCATGTTCTTCTATCAGTACATAGCAGCAAATAACATTCCCTCCTTGTCTAACTTTTTCCAGCACCGTCTAACTCGAAATCTTCATGACGTACGCTAATCTTGTACTGACGAAAGTACTGTGACACCCTGCTGTACTGACGAAAGTACTGTGACACCCTGCTGTACTGACGAAAGTACTGTGACACCCTGCTGTACTGACGAAAGTACTGTGACACCCTGCTGTACTGACGAAAGTACTGTGACACCCTGCTGTACTGACGAAAGTACTGTGACACCCTGCTGTACTGACGAAAGTACTGTGACACCCTGCTGTGCGAAGAAAACAAGCCTTCAGCGCAAGTAAGCGGACGAGAAAAAAAAAGAGTAATAAAAGCTGTGCATGTACATTCAAAGGGAGCGAGAAACGCAGGACTGACGAAGGCTGACCTCTTCAGATAGACGAAAGTGACGACGACAGCGACGACGACGACACCTGTCGTCATGACAACAGCCAGAATCATCCGCGCCGTTTTCTCGCTTCCTGAAAAAAAAAAGAAAAAAAGAACTATGTTATTGAATGAAACGCTCGTTGGCGTTGGATACAAAAGGTCACTGGTCAAATCGTCGAGGTAGAAAAGGTCGTCAAAATGTCGAGGGTGACATTGAAGGTCGAAGGCCTAATCGAACTGACCTTATTGACTGTCGAACTGACCTTATTGACTGTAACAAAAGAATACACTTTACTTTCCACTAGAAGGAATGCATTAAAGTGGACCATTGTCCTTGACACATCTAAACGTGCCTGTCAATTATTTTAAACGTACGTTTGTGGTATAAGATTATTAAGGAACTCAATACGACTTCTTCTTCTTCTTCTGCGTTCGTGGGCTGCAACTCCCATGTACACTCGTGGATATTTACGTGTATGACCGTTTTTACCCCGCCATTTAGGCAGCCATACGCCGCTTTCGGAGGAAGCATGCTGGGTATTTTCGTGTTTCTATAACCCACCGAACTCTGACATGGATAACAGGATCTTTTCTGTGCTCACTTGGTCTTGTGCTTGCGTGTATACACGAAGGGGGTTAAGTCACTAGCAGGTCTGCACATAAGTTGACCTGGGAGATCGGAAAAATCTCCACACTTAACCCACCAGGTCGGCCGCGGCCGGGATTCGAACCCTCAAACTTCCGATTAAGAGGCCGACGTCTTACCACCCCGCCACAGCGCCCGTCTGCTCAATACGACAATAAAGCATCGTACTCATACATGTGTGTGTTTATGTGTGTGTGTGTGTGTGTGTGTGTGTGTGTGTGTGTGTGTGTGTGTATGTGTGTGTGTGTGTGTATGTATGTGTGTGTTTGTGTGTGTATAAGTGTGTGTGCGTGCCTGCGTGCGTGGTGCGTGCGTGTGGGTGTGATATTTACAATGCATCCCTCGACATTTGCAGTTGTCCTGATATTCCCGAAAAAAGAGACAATAGTGTATTATAATGCAGAATGGTAACCCGAGCTTCTGCTGTCGACATCTTTTCGCACTGAACCTTTTGTAGCTCTTGACGGTTTGACTCTCGATCAAATGTCCTCGACTAGTTGTGCCTCGATGTTTTGGTTATCGACATTTTGGAAATGGAACAAGGGATTGCGGATGAGAGGTACTAAAACAAGATTACAATACAAATGTACTCACCAGAAAACAGCAACAAGATATTTTTTCCTTATTGCTGTTTTCTGGTGAGTTCATTTTGTATCGACATTTTGGTTCTCTTCCAACTTTCACAAGCATTAGGCAACTACTCTACTAAATGGTCTGACCGGTTCACCACACACATATCCGTTCCGATAAAACTCCCATCAAATTGTCTGGACACCTTGTTGATCCTAACGCTTTGGCTGCCACTAGTGATAGTGATCACCATGAATCCATGAATCCCGTCACAGAGAGCGAGAGAGAGAGCGAGAGAGAGAGAGAGAGAGAGAGAGAGAGAGAGAGAGAGAGAGAGAGAGATTGATTGATTGATTGATTGATTAAACTTTATTACAGAAGGATGGAGATTTTAGGCATTGCCTAGTCTTACAATCTGTCCTTGCAAACAAAGACGAGAACAAAACAACACATGAAAAGAGTATATGGACACTACGAATTTGACGAAACATACATATGGTAATACGTAACATTCAAAAGCAAATCAAAAGTTATAGATTAACTAAATAAAAACTATGAAGTATAAAGATAGCAAAAGTAACAATGATAATAGCAATGAAGGCAATGATGATGATTTCATGATAATAAGATTAATAACAATAAAATAATAATAATGATAATGATAACACTAATAATAATAACAATAATGACAATAATAATAATGAGTGCAAAGTTACGTTCAATAAGAACATGAGGTCCTGAATAAAAACAACAACAGCAAGCAAACAAATAGCAAGTCAAGTGTAGAAAAACAACAATCATAAAAAGAGAATCGTATCCCGTATCTTTTTCCATGCATAAATTGCATACACGCATGCTAATATACATGTGAAGCTATAAGAACTCTTATGTATTGATTACATTAGGGTGGTTTAAGATATCGGAATAAACCAATTTACGAGAGAGAGAGAGAGAGAGAGAGAGAGAGAGAGAGAGAGAGAGAGAGAGAGAGAGAGAGAGAGAGAGAGAGAGAGAGAATCTGAAACTGAACTTTATTACCAAAAGGATAGAGGTTTTAGGCAAAGCCTATAATCTTACAACCTGTCCCTTATATACAAACACTTAATACAGACGCACAGAATATAGATAGTAAGAAGGAAAAAGGTTATAGTTTCTTACAGACGTACATAATGTAAATAGTAAAAAGAAAAAGGGTTATGAGAGAGAGAGACAGAGAGAGAGACAGAGAGAGAGAGACAGAGAGAGAGAAAGAGACAGAGACAGAGACAGAGAGAGAGAGAAATAGAGAGAGAAAGAGACAGAGACAGAGAGAGAGACAGAGAGAGAGAGAGAGGAGAGAGAGAGAGAGAGAGAGAGAGAGAAAGACAGACAGACAGACAGACAGACAGAGAGTGAAAGTGAGAGTGAGAGTGAGACTGAACTTTATATTACAAGGATAAAGATAAGAGAGCTTGCAGACGTCATCACATTATGCGCGTTATCCATGGCTTTAAATCGAAAAAACGTTAACTGAAACTTCATCCACAACATCGGTACTGCTGACTTTATTTGCTGTTGTTGTTGTGGTTGTTGTTGTTGTTGTGGTGGTTGTTAACAATGTTTGGTTACTGTCCACGTGTGTTACGTCTAAACCTGTCTGGATGTGCATTTGTGTACTCCACCCCATCATATCAGGTACACCTCATTTTCTTTGTCTTTTATTTCACCATCTTTTTTTCTGCCATCTTTGAAGGAGCATTATGTACAACCGAAGCTAGTTATTCTTCTCTTCGTCATCTTGATCTGTCTGTTGTATGTCTGGTTCGTCCACTTCAAAGAAAGATAGATCTGAGTTCTAGTTAATGTTTCATTTAGTCAATACTTTAACGTTCCATAAACGAATCATTCTTGTTTTGTTTAAAAAAAAAATTAAATTCTGCTAGCACACTTACCTCTGCCTTGTGTCCTTGACGACCCTGCGAGTCCCGCTGCGTGTGTCCCATGACAGCAGCTTTCGTTGCCTTGGCAACAAGAACTGTTTCCCTCATATGTGATATAAACCGGCAAGGTGCTGACTTTCGTTTGTGCATTGTTGATGGTGAATGCATGTTAATTTATTTTTAATATACTTTCTTATGTGATAACCAATGTGCTGTATTTTCTCAGTTTTGCTGATGTTATACGCTTGGTACATATATTTACTCATTTTCCTTAAATAACATGTGATAACATTACTTCATAGCTAAGCACATGATTTTACCTATGGCACAACACAAATCTCTAGCCTCCCTCTCTGAGATGCGTTTGAAGACAGACTGTTAAAAGAGAATAAATGTATGTACATAATTATGATAGAATATTGATGTATGAATTGAAGAAATGTATAAGAACACAAGAATATATGAATGACAAAGAACAAATGTTTATTTTTGAATGTTTTATGTATGTTTTATTACGGACACTAAAGCTCAGCAATGCAATTTCTCTTTTAGAGATTAATAAAGTTATTGTATTGTATTGTATTGTATTGTAAGAGCGGTTGCTGCCACCCTGAGAGATGCCTCCAAGTACTGCCGTACCAGTGACCTGTGTGGGCGGTTCCTCCGTGTGATTGTGGAGGTCAGATGTTGTGGTCACTCTGGGAGGGGAGGTCACTCGGTCCAGTGGCGTTGGTCTGGAGGTGCTGACTGTTCCTGGGTGACCACACACCCCTCGCAGTGCTGCGGAACCTGGTTGCGATTTGTCAAACGAACAGAACGAACAGGATTTTGGTGAAACAGTGAAATACAGATGATGGGGTTAGCAACGTTGGTCGCACAGAACCAACATGATGATTTTGGTGAAACAGTGAAAACTATACAATGATGGTGTCAGCAACAGACAAACCGGTTCTCAGTGGCCCAAGGGTCCCGTCTCTGCTTGACCCTTTGTGTCTTTCAGGACGACCGTTCCACCAGTTTGATCTGTACAACATTTAGCATGGACTTGCATCCAAGGCACTTTTTGATGTTCGTCAATTCATTTTTGTTTCACCAAAGTTACGTTTTTGTTTCACCAAAGTTACGTTTTTGTTTGACCAAAGTTACGTTTTTGTTTGACCAAAGTTACGTTTTTGTTTCACCAAAGTTACGTTTTTGTTTGACCAAAGTTACGTTTTTGTTTCACCAAAGTTACGTTTTTGTTTCACCAAAGTTACGTTTTTGTTTGACCAAAGTTACGTTTTTGTTTCACCAAAGTTACGTTTTTGTTTGACCAAAGTTACGTTTTTGTTTGACCAAAGTTACGTTTTTGTTTCACCAAAGTTACGTTTTTGTTTCACCAAAGTTACGTTTTTGGTTTGAGGATTCTTGTTATTGCATCTTACTTGAAGAGAAAAATGTACATGACAAACTAAGAGAACTTCGTCAATTATTAATTCAACATACGATCCACACACTGTTGTCTGAACATTGGGAAATCCCGACGGCAGGATTGTAGTCTGATTGTAGTCTGATTGTAGTCTGATTGTAGTCTCGACAATCTCTCTCGCTCTGTGTGTGCCTGTAATGGCGGTCAAACATTTGTTCACGTAGTTTCGTTATCCGGCGTCCTACTCACCTCCAACACAAACGCTCATGCTGATTGGTCAAGGTGTGGCCGTCAGATCGAGGCGCACTCCAAACGAGGCTAGTTTGATGGCGGGCAGGGAGTAGGAAGCCGGAGAATTCCTTGTCCCGACTGACACTGCACTGGTTGTGAGGCTGAGTGGTTGAACTAGCAACACGCATGCACACATTGTGAACAAAACAGTTTACACAGACACAGACAGACGCACGCACGCACGCACGCACGTACGCACACACGCTCACACACCGACTGACACTTTCACTCGCACGCACGCACATACACACACTCGCACGCATAAACAGACACACAGACGCACACACAGACGCACACACACACACACACACTGACACACACACACACACATGCAAAAACACACACACATGCAAACACACACACACATACACATGCAAACACACACACACACACACACACACACACACATGCAAACACACACACAAACACACACACTGACACACACACACAAACTGCTGTGTGTGCTTTACCGCCATAAAGACGAACGAAAACAGACTTCATCGCTGGAACAGATTTGCCAGAAGCTAGTTGCAGGTCGATGTGACCAAGTTCAATAACTCAGGGGCGTTAAGTCTGTGACAAGGTGAGAATTATCTATCGTGGCACGTGCTTCCAGTACGGATGTTACATGGCCGCTGATTGGCTGAGTTAACTCGCTATCTTTCTTTGTAATTGACAGCAGGGGATGACACTGTTTCAAGGACGCGAATCCTCGACAATCGTAAATAGTGTAAGATCCGTTCGAGTGCGGGTCATTTTGTGTGCGGTTATTTCATTTTTGTTGTTGTTGTGTGTTTGTTTATTTATCGAAAAATAAGAAAGGTTATACATGTATAATTATAGTCATTGGAACTTTGAATGATAGACACAAAGAAACATTCAGTCAGTGTAGTACGTCGACCTAATGATCTTTGCAGTGAACGGATATTCAAACAATAATGAAACAATGGAAAACCGACACAGATAGACTGGTAACGTTCCAAATTAAAAAACAAAATCTAAAAGACGGAGACAATCGAAAGAAAAAGAACTTTTATCAGTAAAGTGGTGCCTCCTCAATATCGAGATGGCGACAGTTGAACACGAAAGGAATGACCAAAATGAGGAATCTGTGTTTATTAACCCCCTCCCCCCTGCCAGAATCATCTGGGTCACATATCATCCTCATGTGTGTATGTTATCACCGACTTGAATTTTGCTTTTTGGTCTTCCACAACGGACACAGGCGTATGGTGCGGTTGTCGACTGAAGCTACTTAACTGAAAGTCCTATGGTTTCCCTGGTTTCGTGAAACGTCAGACGGCTTGTCCTTAGGAGATAGTTCTCTCTGTCTCAAGATCTCGTTGGAATAACAGGTACTGCTTCTTGTTGCAATACTCTACTGCACACTGACGTCGATCCGTTGTTTTTACCCTGACGTCATCTAACCGGAAACCGCCACGGCGGCCATTTTGCTTCCATCGCTGAGGTTGGTAAGGTGTGAGCTGTGACAGCTTTGTGTGTATCGCGTGGGTGAAAATAATGTTTAAGGGATTAACTAAATTGCTATTTGTATGTAACTCTTTACCACAAGACCTCCATTTAAAAGGTAAAATTACGAAACTTGACCAAAGCTGCGGTTAATACAGTCTGTCCAAAAATTATTTCGAATTTTGCCCTCTGATTTCAAAATACATGTAGTTTAATAATTTAGTTCATAGCATACAACAGTTATAAATGCTACTTGATTGTGCAAGTAGAGAAAATAGGCTTCTTTCATTATATACCAGAAACATCTGTGTGCTGTTAGCTGTCTCAAGGGCGACAACTCCGTCATGTTCGTCAACTGTAAGCTACTTATCTCCCCGGCTGGCATTCTGATAATCCTCGCTCCACAGCTATCGCCAGTTGTCTCTCTGACCGGACGCGACAGTCCTACGCGAATCTATCAAAACCAGAATACAGAGTGATCTCCCATATGTTGTTCACGAGCAGTGTTCGCGAGACGAAAATGATTGCAGATTGGCCGACTTCGACAGTGATGTCCGTTCTGTTCTTCACAGTTATGCTAAAGACATCGTTCTAAGGTCAAAACAAGTCGAAATTTTGGGACTGCTGCCGGAAGGAGACCGTAATATATGGTTGCATCACTGTCAAAAAAATCGTCTGCTCCAGCGAGCGACGAAACCAAACGGTTGATTATCACGTGACACTTATGCAATATTTAGAGTTTTTTGCACAGTAAATACATCCGCGAAAAAATAGCTCGCTTGAAACTGTCTAAAATAAAAATTCCTCTGTAATTCAAAAATTACAAAACACCATGACAAATCATTATCGACGATCGCGAATCTGCTTACATCCATAACACATTACAAAAAGCTCTAAATATGTAAAAAAAAATAAATAAAAAAAAATAAAAAAAAAAATCGGTTTCCTTGCCAGACAAGGAAACTCAAGGCATCCTGTCAGGGAGAGAATGAGCCGAACTCATTTTGACCTGAGGTCAGGATGCCCTGCTGGCTGATGAACACCTCGGGGCACAGTAACGCAGACGACCACTCAGTCCTGGGAGCAATGACTCAGCGAAATGACTGACCCTGTTTGGTTTCCTTGATCCACAGCGTCCGGCATGTCAATATCAACTCTGGTCCAGATAATCATTGTTGAATTTAAAGTGAAAACAACATCCAGGTATGAGGGTAAAGTGCTTAGGACTATAACACTATCGCTAGCGTTGCATGCAACACGGTGGCCTAGTGGTAAGGCGTCCGCCCAGTGAGCGGGAGGTCGTGGGTTCGAACCCCGGCCGGGTCATACCTAAAGACTTTAAAATTGGCAATTTAGTGGCTGCTCCGCCTGGCGTCTGGCATTATGGGGGTTAGTGCTAGGACTGGTTGGTCCGGTGTCAGAATAATGTGACTGGGTGAGACATGAAGCCTGTGCTGCGACTTCTGTCTCGTGTGTGGCGCACCTCATTCGCTGCGTGTCGGAACTGGAATTCCGACACCTGTGTTTAGCGTTGGCCGCGTGCCTGTACTTGAGTTCCGACGGATATCACGAATTTTTAACGGTGTAAACGGTCCTGCTGACCAAGGGAAACAACCCCTGCAATGAACTTATATCTGTCTACAGTGGAACCATTCACTGTAAACAGTTCCTTCCCTTCAATTGTTGGGATTAATTTGATTTTGTTGACGCGTCGACGGTGTGCGACCCACGTGTTTTGACTTTTCCAAGATGGCGGATCGTTCTGCTGACAAGACGTAGTAACTTGAAAAGAGTGCTAGAACTTGTTATTCAGTACGGTTCTGATCTTGACCTTAGTGATGATGATAGTGGAGATGATATTTTAGATTCTGGTGACGAGTTTGTGCCAATGGACGATCATTTGGGTGATGATTCGGGCAATGAAAGTGTCGATCATGACATTGTGTATGATGAACCCATGACGTAGAAAGTTGTTTGTCTTTTGCTTCAAAGAGGTAGTTTGACTGGATGTGAAGACAACAAAAGGTATGTTCTTTCAAATGTTTCATATATTTTGTAAAAGAGCAAGTTTCAAACTTTGCAAAAATGTAAGGTAGGTAAGGTTATTTTGTGTTGTTGATTTTTATTATTTTTTTAAAAATGGGTCAAAATCGTGCGATTTGAGGGAACACAGGGAAATTGAACAATTTAGACACGCCTCGATTATGCTTGACACTCACCAGTTCAAGTCTATTTAACAGTAATTTTTGTTTCTGATTCACCAGCAACACTCTGATTCACCAGCAACACTCTTGACATTTGAAACAGTGCATATCAGCTTGATTTTGTGAGAAAAAGTACTGCAACAGTGAGTTACTGGTGTTTCATTCAAGAACAAAAAATGTTTGTGCTTCAAATTGGATATTTTGCCTGGATATGAAGACAACAAAATGTATGTACTTTCAAATGTTTCATATATTTTCTAAAAGAGTAAGTTCCAAAATTTGCAAAAACATAAAGGTATGTAAGGTTATCTTGTGTTGTTGATTTTTAATATTTTTTTCAAAATGGCTCTAAATCGCGCGCTGGCAGGGAACACAGGGGAAATTTAGACGCGCCTTGAATGAGTTAAATGTCAAAGCAGCACCGCCCTGATATCACCCTTCGTGGTGGACTGGGCGTTAAGCAAACAAACACGCATGCACATCTTCGTGAGTGTTAACAAACGTGGGGATTAGACACCGTTTTTTGGACAGTTGTATCCCGTTAACAAGTATGCAATACAAAGCCAAATACATATTGACAATACAACGAAGACAATTTTGCTCCAGACTACCTATACAAATAATAATATCCACCACAAGCATACCTTCTCAAGGCATTTTGTTCGGAACCACACATCTCTGTCCCTGCAAAGTCCGATTTACTCCACATCTTCCTACCTAGGACTCCGCCCCCAGTACGACATATTAAGCTAACACCCTGGGTCCAGTCCATTCCCAGACTGGACGTACCAAAACATACCCCCTCTATCTCTACCATACATAAAATATACTATATCTAAATCTGTGATAGAACCACCTACAGGGTATGACAATTGGTGTACCACGATCCGGGGCTTGAAACTTCCCTGTCTCTTGAAGAGCAAGCCTCTTTGAACCTAAGCCTCCCGGAGAATTGGGATTTGGATTAAACTAGTGTCGGCACCGTGCTGAGGGATTTCGCAACCGTTATGTTCTAGAATACGTATTTAAAAAGAGAGGGTCGGGCAAGGGGGGGGGGGGGGAGGGGGGTCGCAGGCAAGAACGTTTTCGTTGTGAATTGTGACTGGTGGTCGAAAATGTTGCGCAAACTTGATCAGCTCTAGCCCAGTGCGTTCGGACACGTGTCGGACTACCGTTGCTGACCGCTGACCCATGACGAAGCCTGAGTCAAAGAGAAGAAAGGGAGAACAAGAGAGCAGGGGCAAAAAGAAGAAAACATTGTGTGAAACGTGAAACATTGTGTGAAACATTCACGACACACACACCCTCTCTCTCTCTCTCCCTTCCTGCGTCTCTTCATTTAAACAGACCCCTAAACACAACAGACACTTTCTCAAAATGGCTTTAACCACAGGCTTTCAATCATGCCTACCCCCAATGACCACGTTGTGTCATTAAACGTTAGTTGTATATCTGACCAAAATATGACAGTGTACACAGATCGAGACAGTCATTGCTCTTAGAGACCACGCTAGCTGTCGGGGTGAACAATGGCTGCCGAGTTCTGAGTCAAATGTCACATTTAAAAAAAAATACAAATAACATTTATGTATGGATCCATTCCAGTAAGAATTCTTTATTTTTTTTTGTTGTTAGAACTGAATTCACATGAACATGCACTTTTTTATGGCTCAAAGAAAGGCAATCTAGTGTTCAGTTGAAACACACTCCCCGTCAAACACTAAACAGGCGTGGCTGGCTTTGCCAATGGTTACTCGCTTACATGCACTGCAGTGTATAGTGCATACCAACCTTGCTGGGAAGACCTTCTGCCCCAAACACACAGGAGGGCGAGGATGGAAGTCCACAGTAGTTTACAATACAATAACTTTATTAATCTCTAAAAGAGAAATTGCATTGCTGAAGCTTTTGTGTCCGTAATAAAACATACAAAAACATTCAAAAATAAACATTTGTTCTTTGTCATTCATACATTCTTGTGTTCTTATACATTTCTTCAATTCATACATCAATATTCTATCATAATTATGTACATACATTTATTCTCTTTTAACAGTCTGTCTTCAAACGCATCTCAGAGAGGGAGGCTAGAGATTTGTGTTGTGCCATAGGTAAAATCATGTGCTTAGCTATGAAGTAATGTTATCACATGTTATTTAAGGAAAATGAGTAAATATATGTACCAACCGTATAACATCAGCAAACTGAGAAAATACAGCACATTGGTTATCACATAAGAAAGTATATTAAAAAAAAATTAACATGCATTCACCATCAACATGTTAATTTATTTTGGAGAACATGGGCATCCTGGATTTGAAAGTCGCCTTCGTCCACAAACTTAACTTTTCAACAGAATTCGGCACATGCCTTCGCATGCAGAATGTAAAGGAAATGAATAGGAAAGAACCACTCTTGCTTATATTTGTTCCCCTTCTTTAGTAGAATAAACATTTTCTTACATAAATTTAACAAGATTAACACATGAACAAAATCATCTTGATCTAAAAGAGTTAAACACCTATTTTATATAATATGCTAGCATTTTTCTCGCTGCATTTTACTGAACAGATTAACCTACTTTGTAAAGACATCTCACGTAGGTATATATTCAGCTACACAAACACACTGCAAATCACATGGAGCTATAGTGTATTTCTAGAAGTTCAGGAATGTAGTATATTAGAATGTTCAAGGTCACTCGCTGTATCTGCAATTTGTTGTCACATTTCACAAACACACAGAAATACGACGTAGCATGCCTAGTGCTGTCCAATTCAATTTGTCCACATTTGCTTGTTGCTCGCACACTGGAATGGTTCTATGCACTCCAGCAACTCATGACATCTCGTTGTTCAGCAAACTGTTCGCCACTTTCAGTCCTTAATCTCCTTCACCATGGTCTAACGCTCAAGGAGAAAAAAACAGTGGAAACTTGTAAAGTTGACGGAACTAAGTGATTTTATTTCTCATCCCTGATGAAATCACCTTGCTATCAAATCACTGGACGTGTTCAGCAATCGTACCCAAAGGACACGTTCAATGGAGGCATTACCCGACAACATTTGAAGAGGATTTCTTGAGATTTCACCCCGGGGGTTAGACAGTTGGATGTTCTCCGAAACACGGAATGTCTTATTTTTTGACAGATCGAGTTTTGTGGTTTTAGCTTTGCATTACAATAATAGATTGCTTCATGTCTCTTTTGGGCATTATTATGCACACACACACACAACCCACACCCTCAAACAAATCGTATCCTCAGTCAGACTGAATTTTGTGGTTTCAACAGTTAATGACAGTAATGGATTCTTTCATGTCTCTTTTTTTGGCAGCAACTCACAACCAATTTGTCGCTTGAAATGCAGCCAACAACGTTTCACCGTGGAATTTTCCTGACTAAAGCAGGGGTACTAAATGCACATAACCACACGTTGACGCATCCCTGGCAGGCATCACAAACTGGATTATTTCGTTCGAGTAGCAATTTTGACGTAGCGCCGCGGGTCATCCGACACAAAATTGGTTGTTGAGATGTGCACATCTCACACCCTGCTCGTTCACCAGCACAACTCCTGACGTGAGGACAACGTCACTTCCTGATTGGGTCTTCTGGGATAGCAAGGGAGGCTATCGTGTCCGCTGATTGCCAGTTGCTGGTCAGAGCAAATAAGTTAACAGGGTTACGTTGCTTGTCTATTAAAAGCTTGGTCCAATCTCAAAAGGAAATCCGAAACATGTAAAGTCCTTACGTTTCAAAATCTAAAACAAATGCAGTAATAATCTTTTTAGTGGAAGAACATTCACAAAATAAAGAGACAATAAAATATTTTAAAAACACACACAAGAACTTAGCAGAGTAATGCGTCGAAATCTTTTGAATGTTTGTCAAATATCTACAAAAATATACATGTTGTGATGTTGAGATTACACGTACCATACAGTAACACACGATACAATGTCCCTAGTCTTAATGTGTAAACTGGTCGTTTCATAATGCTTTCTGCTGCAACATATCTACAGTAACACACGATACAATGTCCCTAGTCTTAATGTGTAAACTGGTCGTTTCATAATGCTTTCTGCTGCAACATATCTACAGTAACACACGATACAATGTCCCTAGTCTTAATGTGTAAACTGGTCGTTTCATAATGCTTTCTGCTGCAACATATCTACAGTAACACACGATACAATGTCCCTAGTCTTAAGGTGTTCTCCAAGGTAATACTCTAAGCCCAACACTATTTAATATTTTTATTAATGACATAGTTGATAGCTTAAAAGACTGTGACTCCCCAACTGTGGATGAGGCTGGACTCGTTCCGGTGCCATGCCTAATGTATGCTGACGACATTGTTATTCTCTCAACTACAAAGAAAGGATTACAGGACAAACTCAACAGCCTCCATGAATACTGCAATAAATGGGGATTACAAATTAATCGCGAAAAAACAAAGGTGATAGTTTTCTCCAAGCACGAACCCATACTCCCCCTCTTCTTCAAAATTGGCGATGCCATAATCAATACTACAGACAACTACAAATATCTCGGTATCATATTCAATAAACGCGGAGACATGAAAATGGCACAGAACCATCTCTCCCGACAAGGGAGCAAAGCTCTGCACTCGCTCAAACGAGCAGTACGAACAAAGAACATAAGTGTCCCAGTAATGGCGAAACTCTTTGATACATTAGTTGCACCTATTCTGACCTTTGGCTCTGAAATTTGGCTCCCTTACTGCAAAGATATAAACTTAAAGGACACGCAGAACCTTGAGAATAATCTCCTTGAAAAATGTATAACGACTGTCCTTCCGCATGAAAACGTACACATGAAATTCTGCAAGCAACTTTTAGGAGTACACAGAAAATCAATGAATTTCCCAGTACTGGCTGAATTGGGCAGATTTCCGATCAGCACAAAAATATTGGGACAGATCATATCATTTTGGTTACACATCATGGAATCTGACCAACATGGGCTTCTTAGGCAAACTTACTCAAGCCTTCTCTCACAAGAACATAAAGAGGAAAATAAATGGCTCTTATTTGTACGCGAGTTCCTGACTTCCTCAGGCTTCAAACACGTGTGGCAAAACCAAAGCACAATACACCCGGCAAGACTGAAACACGCGCTAACAAAACATGTAGAAACTCAATTTGTCAGGCTCTGGAGGACAAAAAAAGAAGGAAACTCCTCTAAACTACAGTTTTACAAGGGAGTGTCACACGACTACTCTCTACAACCCTATCTTTTGCTAACACAAGAACACAGACAGGCTATGAGCAAACTACGTATAAGTGCCCATGACTTAGAAATCGAAAAGGGCAGATACACGGGAACACCAAGGGAGGAAAGACTATGCAGAAACTGTGGAGTGGTGGAGGATGAACTTCATTTCCTTGATTCATGTACAATGTATGCTCATCTCAGGCAACAGTTATTACCGAATACTTCCACCGGCAGTGATGAAATAAGAGTCAGTTCTCTGTTTACTGACAGCGACATCCAAAGGCAATTGGCAAAATATGTGTACGATTGTTTTCAACTACGCAGATGCAATGCGTCTTCCGACTGTCCTCAATAACCTATGCTCATCTTCAGGTCCTCTTTGTTCACCCTGTTCCACTTGGTTTTGTATTACATGTATGTTATGTTATATTGCTATTTTTTTCCTGTACTTATGTATCTTGAATGTGTCAATAGGCTATGTGCTTTAATGACAATAAATTCTGATTCTGATTCTGATTCTGTGTAAACTGGTCGTTTCATAATGCTTTCTGCTGCAACATATCAATAAACAAAACCAAGACTGGATGCTAAAAAGTGGTCAAGGTTCACAACCGACACCAAGATCTTTATCATTGTCAATCTTTCGACAACATATTGGAGAAAGTCATTGCATGTGTGCTACAGTCATTAAGGTTCGATAGATACACGGAACTCTTTCGAAAATTCAACTCTACAGAAGTGTTTAGTGAGATTGACCTTTCAGAAGAAAGATGTGCTACACAATCAAGAACTATGTATGGAGGTTGCAAGTCTTTGCAGGGACTACATTATTCAGTACAAACGAACCAGCGCGAGGGATAAAATCATTTGCCGATCTACTCATTTGGACTATTCTTTACAGCTCACAATCTCGTGCAAATCAATCACATGAACAGCCAGAACTCATTCATACTTTCAATGTTGCCTGACACAACTGTTTACCTTGTTAGCCTCTGCACAAATGCAACCACACGAAGTGTTACTAGAATTGAGTTTTAGTCGTTCTAGGTCGGGCACACTGGAGTCTAATCCAATCCACTGCCCCTTTAACAGGAGTAACGACCCTTCGAGGCGATAACGCTGGTCATTTGTGTCCAGAGCATAGGTAGACTGTTGACGGTGTTGACGGTGTGAGGCGGGGGATACAGTCTGAGTGTTAGGGCGTTCGCCAGATGCTGAGGGCTTCATAGGATGTTGGGGGAACTTAATCTTATCTCTAGCTACTCTCTCAAAGCTTGGATCTCGCGCAGTGTAAACTGTTTAGTCACGATGGGCGACGGCGACTGGTCAAACTGTTGAAGTTAGTTAGGGGTGTTTGTCTAGTCAAGGATGCGATTACTTCATCTACATTGTCCATTCCCATTTAGAATTGCAAGTATTTGATATTTGTTGCGTGTTCGCGTTCATGTACATGCAGTTGGTTCGTCTATTTGATTTTGTTGTGTGTTCGCGTTGATGTACATGCGTTTGGTTCATCTATTTCATATTTGTTGCGTGTTCGTGTTTATGTGCATGCGTTTGGTTCATCTATTTCATATTTGTTGTGTGTTCGCGTTTATGTACATGCCTTTGGTTAATCTATTTGATCATTGTTGTGTGTTCGTGTTCATGAACATGTATTTTCCCATTTTATTTTAAACCAATGCATTTTTCATTAAAAAAGAGCAGTACACATTTAGAAATTCAAAAGTGCAAAGACATTTAACAAAATCAGAAATATCCCACAAAACATCAGCCTAAATCTTCTTATAAAAACTTTCAATCTGTTTCAAAAAGTTTGAAAAATCTTGTCCGAAGAAATGTCCTCAAATCTAGGGCAAAGAAGAGGAGATTTTGTGCAATAAGCTTACGTCATTTTCAAAGTGAAAAATACCGTTCACGATTGCCAGAAAGCCTCCCACCCACCCCCCCCCCCCCTGCCCCGCGCCTGTCCACCTTCACCCTCCCCCCTCATCACTCTTCTCCCAGACAGAAATCCCTTTTACAAGATCATTATGGGGGCGAGGACGCCCCCATTCTATACGGATAGTTTCGAGGTTGACCATGGGCAGCGCCATTTTGTTGTGAAATACGTCATCAGTTTGTGTACACAGGAAGTTGTGACATCCGTCACCCTATGGGAGGGGTGACGTCAAAATTGTTCATCTGTAGAAAGTTGTGAAATCCGTCACCCTATGGGAGGGGTGACGTCAAAATTGGTCATCACAGAGTTTGTGTAACACAGGAAGTTGTGAAATACGTCACCCTATGGGAGGGGTGACGTCAAAATTGTTCAACAAAAACATGATATGTCGCATTGTGCAGGGTCAACTGCAACAAACTCAAACCGAGCCATTCATACCTAGCTGTATTTGAGTGACTTATATACCCGACATTTTTATTTCTTATTTTTAGCACAGGTGTAGGAAAAATCATGAACCAAAATGTTATTTATTTTCTAATTTAACATTTTTTTTACAAATATGACCATGGTCTTTTAAACATACAGTGACATTAAACATTGTTATGTTAAAAAAAAGAAAAAAGAAAAAAAGCTTTTGTGCACAAATCAGAAAATACATTGTACATTTTACCTACAGGCCAAACCGTGAGTGTCTGTGGCAAAGCCCGACCCAGGAAATTGCACTGATTTTATATTTAGATCAGAGAGAAATTGTCAAGAACAGGCGCTTGCATTTGGATGTGTCCAATGATAGTAGGTTTGGTTGTGATCAATCAGAATAATGTAGGAATAAAAATGTATGACAGTTTAGTATGATGACATGTAATTCACATATGCTGAAATATGATATTATACATCATGTAATATTATTATGGCTGTTGCCATGACCATGAAACCCAACAAAGGTTTAATGTAATGTAATTCAAAATACCAAAACCGAGCACCTATTAATCTCGTCTTTGCGCGTGAAGATTGAGGCCGTCTGCCAGTAGCGGTTAGGTCATACAGTGGAACCCCTCTCTAGCGACCTTTAAAATGTTGACAAAAATCGGTCCTTGTGGAGGAGGGTCCTTACAGAGGGAGGGGGCGGAGTCAGGGGGCCACAAAGAAAGTCAGATTTAAAAAAAAAAAGAAAACAGAGAAGTTTGAGTTGCTGACGACCGTTCTCTCTGAAAGCAAACTGCTTCGATTTCATGTTTGTCCTTGGTGTCCACCAGTTCTGGTGCATGTACTACCCTGGCCAAGTTTCCTCTCAAGACATCAAAGAGACCGCCCCAGTATACTCTACAGCCTCTGGGCGAACCACCTCTCATAGCTAAAACTGGGTCAATGACCCCTGGGAAGAAGGTCAGTGTCTATAAAAATTTTACTCCTAGGCCTGCGGCCAGGGGGGGGGGGGGGAGTATACCGGTACCATTTGAGAATCAGACCAAATGAGAATTGAACCATTTGAGAACATCCTTTTTTTTCAATCACTACATCGAAGGCCTGCGGCCCGGGGTTCACATGGGTTGGTTTGTTTGTTTGTTTCAAACCCACACCCATATACACACATTTCCCATTTAAACCATTTGTCGGCCCCCTGTCGATATTTATCGACTAAGTTCCTTGTTGAATCGTTGCGTTTAGGGAAGATTGTGCATTATCCAATAAAACCAATTAAGACAAGGTTTATGTGAGCCTCTCATCAGGAAACCCAGTTAGGGCTACTTCCTGCTTTGAAGAGCGACAGACAATCTGCACATGACGTCAGGTCTGAATGAAGAGCGACAGACAATCTGCACATGACGTCAGGTCTGAATGAAGAGCGACAGACAATCTGCACATGACGTCAGGTCTGAATGAAGAGCGACAGACAATCTGCACATGACGTCAGGTCTGAATGAAGAGCGACAGACAATCTGCACATGACGTCAGGTCTGAATGAAGAGCGACAGACAATCTGCACATGACGTCAGGTCTGAATGAAGAGCGACAGACAATCTGCACATGACGTCAGGTCTGAATGAAGAGCGACAGACAATCTGCACATGACGTCAGGTCTGAATGAAGAGCGACAGACAATCTGCACATGACGTCAGGTCTGAATGAAGAGCGACAGACAATCTGCACATGACGTCAGGTCTGAATGAAGAGCGACAGACAATCTGCACATGACGTCAGGTCTGAATGAAAGCAGCGATTTCATCTATAGGAGAACGAAAACCAAGTCGCGTAAGGCGAAAATACATTTAGTCAAGTAGCTGTCGAACTCACAGAATGAAACTGAACGCACTGCAATTTTTCAGCAAGACCGTATACTCGAAGGACGTAGCATCGTCAGTCCACCGCTCGTGGCAAAGGCAGTGAAATTGACAAGAAGAGCGGGGTAGTAGTTGCGCTGAGAAGGATAGCACGCTTTTCTGTACCTCTCTTCGTTTTAACTTTCTGAGTGTGTTTTTAATCCAAACATATCATATCTATGTTTTTGGAATCAGAAAATGATGAAGAATAAGATGAACGTAAATTTGGATCGTTTTATACTTCTTTTTTTTAAATTTATTTTACAATTTTCAGATTTTTAATGACCAAAGTCATAAATTAATTTTTAAGTCACCAAGCTGAAATGCAATACCGAAGTCCGGCCTTCGTCGAAGATTGCTTGGCCAGAATTTCAATCAATTTGATTGAAAAATGAGGGTGTTACAGTGCCGCCTCAACTTTTACAAAAAGCCGGATATGACGTGATCAAAGACATTTATCGAAAAAATGAAAAAAAACATCCGGGGATATCATTCCCAGGAACTCTCATGTCAAATTTCATAAAGATCGGTCCAGTAGTTTAGTCTGAATCGCTCTACACACACACACAGAGACAGACACACACACACACACACGCACATACACCACGACCCTCGTCTCGATTCCCCCCTCTATGTTAAAACATTTAGTCAAAACTTGACTAAATGTAAAAAGAGTTTTAATTTTTCGAGCTGGTCTCTCATACGGAGACATGTAATTTACTTTAGAAACAGTTCCACATATGGCGACATGTATCTCATGAATTTGTCATAAAAAGCAGCACATATTTAGAATTTCAACAGTGTAAGAACATTTAACAGAATTAGAAATCCACCACAAAACATAAGCCTAAATCTTCTTAGAAAAACTTTCAATCTCTTTCCAAAAGTTTGAAAAATCTTGGAGAAACCAAAAAACAAAGCTAACACCTTGCTGAAACGGCTGGAAAATCTCTCCTTTATTTCACATCACTTTCCTCGAGATTTCTGTACAAATTTGTTTTACTTTGCGTATGCTTACCGTTAAAAGCTTCCTGAATCAATGCTTTTTGCTGATGTTCTGCTTTATTTCATCAATGATTCGCCCGTTTAACCACAAATTATTGTTGAATTCTTTACAGCTATTGCTGCGTTTCCGTGAGTCCTGATCGGATTTGAAAACGAAAAAACGAAAAGCTGTATGGACTGTCTTGCACTTGACGTCTGCTGCATAAAACAAGTCTTGTTCAACGTGTGATCCACGTTCTGCCGTCATGACATTAGAGCTAGTGTTTGTGCGAGGTTTGGAATATAAAGAAAAGATGAAAACTTGAAGGCAGTGGTAAAAGTACAGCACTCCTCGTGCAAGCGAGCAAGCACACCGCCATTTGCAGGCTCACTCATTTGAGCTATACAGTACCCTAAGACCCTCAGATCGCTTCCAAACTTATACAACAAGATTCTACGTTGGAAACAATGTTGCCGCACAGGACGACTGCCTTCACTTTGCATTAGCTTGGGTTTAAATTATAAATCAAATTTCGTAAAACATGCAAACAAATAGCACTTGTTGTGAGAGTTGGGTTGTGTTACTTCTACTAAGTTACTCTTTTTTGAGTACGTGATGCGGTTACTAGGCCGCACGTCTGGCCTACGTTATGTTTCCAACACCAGAGAGAAGCAGCAGCGCCCTGAAGCGCATTCACTCACATTGGTATATTATTAATTACAATACTTGTGGTGCGTGTTGGAGCACATCGTGTCAAGTGCGCCTAGATTAAGGTACGGTGGATTCCTCAGATACTTCAGATTCGCCAGAAATTGTTTTCTGGATTAAAAGGGCACGCCAAAGCGTCTTCCCAAACGTAACAAAAAAACAAAAAACATAAAAAAATCAACAACAAAAAACAAATCGGTGGCAGACGCAAATAAGACAAGGAAGAGACAAGAAGAGCCAGCCAGCTCCCCCTCCCTGACAGCGTGTAGAACAATTAGCTCACGGCTCCGGGGCTAGAGCGGTTAAACCCGTTTAGCGGGGCCCCTGTGGTTCGCGCAGGATATTGGGTTCGGACACCGGGGCGGCGCAGATACGCTTTTACTACACACGTGACATTCTGTCTGGCCCACGGGGGACTGGGCCATAAAACACGGCATGGACTGACGGGTCTGCCACGGGCCTGTACCGGCCTGCCGTCATGCGGGAAGATGTCAAAACTTGCAAGGCTAGAATGAGAGAATTCCATGGGGGTCTGAGGGGGTTGAGGGAGGGAGGGAGAGAGTGAGAGAGAGAGGAGAGAGAGAGAGTGAGAGAGAGTGAGAGAGAGAGAGAGGGGAGAGAGAGTGAGAGAGAGAGGGGAGAGAGAGAGAGAGAGAGAGATGGGGGAGAGAGAGTGAGAGAGAGTGAGAGAGAGAGAGTGGGAGAAGAGAGAGACAGAGAGAGACAGAGAAGAGAGAGAGAGAGAGAGAGAGAGAGAGAGAGAGAGAGAGAGAGAGAGAGAGAGAGAGAGGGAAGAGAGAGAGAGAGAGGGGGGAGAGAGAGAGAGAGCTGATGTGTCCTGATGTGTGGGTATGCAGTGCCTTGGCATTGCACACAAAGCACATACTGCCCTCCTACCTGAACTTAAGTTCCCCATTCTGATATATTATTTTAGCAAGTTATTTCAATATTTTCCTTTTGCTAAAATAAAGATTCGATTTTATTTTTATTATGTTTATTGTATTACTTTTCCAGGTATGTGTTTATTTACTTATTCAGCCAGTTCTTTATTTAGTTATTTTGTCATTATACAAGTCTAACAAATATTTTTCAAAAATAAAAAGCAAATAAGTCTACAAAACCGCTCCACTCCAATCATATTCCGCGTGCACAAAGGCAAGAACAGACTTCCATATCTATAACACGATCGTATGTGTTCTCTGTTTGCATGTCTGTCCAGTGTTTTGTCCCCCCATATAGCATATTAACTCTACCAGTCCCAAGATAGGCCAATTGGTCCTAAGAGGACGTTAAAACTAATTATCAATCAATCAACTTCTATACTTAATTGAATTAGGCAGTAGTAAGATCTTTCTTCATTTGTTCCCCATAACTTTCTCTGTGAGTCAGCCCCGGATTGCCACACTTGTCACTTGTGTCTGCTTAGTGCATCTCACAAACAGACATACCTCATTCCGATATTGTCACCTGTGTCTGCTTAGTGCTTCTGACAAACAGACATACCTCATTCCGATATTGTCACCTGTGTCTGCTTAGTGCTTATGACAAACAGACATACCTCATTCCGATATTGTCACCTGTGTCTGCTTAGTGCTTCTGACAAACAGACATACCTCATTCCGATATTGTCACTTGTGTCTGCTTAGTGCATCTCACAAACAGACATACCTCATTCCGATATTGTCACTTGTGTCTGCTTAGTGCATTTGGCAAACAGACATACCTCATTCCGATATTGTCACTTGTGTTTGCTTAGTGCTTCTGACAAACAGACATACCTCATTCCGATATTGTCACTTGTGTCTGCTTAGTGCATATGACAAACAGACATACCTCATTCCGATATTGTCACTTGTGTCTGCTTAGTGCATATGACAAACAGACATACCTCATTCCGATATTGTCACTTGTGTCTGCTTAGTGCTTCTGACAAACAGACATACCTCATTCCGATATTGTCACTTGTGTCTGCTTAGTGCTTCTGACAAACAGACATACCTCATTCCGATATTGTCACTTGTGTCTGCTTAGTGCTTCTGACAAACAGACATACCTCATTCCGATATTGTCACTTGTGTCTGCTTAGTGCATCTCACAAACAGACATACTTTATTCCGATATTGTCACTTGTGTCTGGTTAGTGCTTCTGACAAACAGACATACCTCATTCCGATATTGTCACTTGTGTCTGCTTAGTGCATCTCACAAACAGACATACCTCATTCCGATATTGTCACCTGTGTCTGCTTAGTGCTTCTGACAAACAGACATACCTCATTCCGATATTGTCACTTGTGTCTGCTTAGTGCATCTCACAAACAGACATACCTCATTCCGATATTGTCACTTGTGTCTGCTTAGTGCTTCTGACAAACAGACATACCTCATTCCGATATTGTCACTTGTGTCTGCTTAGTGCTTCTGACAAACAGACATACCTCATTACGATAATGTCACTTGTGTCTGCTTAGTGCATATGACAAACAGACATACCTCATTCCGATATTATCTAGACGCCATGATTAAGAGTGTTTTCAGAGCGATAAAAAGGATTGTGAGCTTTGTTGCTCGCTCAGAAGTAGTCGTAATTTTGCTTCTGGTGCTAGAAATACACTAAGGCAAATGTTTTACTACACACACACACACACACACACGCACACACACAAGTACACATACTACAAACGGTACACAGGCAGTTTGTGACTGTGAGTATTAGGAACTTTCTAACTCAGAACTCTCAGTTGTGAAAGATGCTCCAAGAACGTCAAGCAATTCAACATGATTTTATCGCATGGAATATACGGGGGCTATTTGCCACTGCGTACGACGGCGATATGACACCCTTGACAGGTCGAAAGCAAGCAGAGCTTGATGTTTGGGTACTACAAAGCGGCGGCAAAATGGGAGGGGGTGATTGGGCATCTCGCCATTTGATCAACGCCTCATAAAACCAAACTCCAACCTCTATAACCGCCAACCTCTATAACCGCCAACCTCTATAACCGCCAACCTCTATAACCGCCAACCTCTATAACTGCGTCATAAACAGGCCTTAGCAGGGACACAGGAAACATGGTCACTGCTGATTAACGCCCAGCCACAAAACAAGACATAAAAGACAACATACCTTTAATTCAATATTAGCTAACGTTTGATTGCGTCGCAGCCACCGTCACAAGGTTTGAGGACTGCCTTGTGTGTTGCGTGCGTCTGACAGGTTTAGGAAGCGACAAGAGAGAAACTCGACAACAGTGGGCCGTTAAATCGTCACTGTCACGGTCTTTATTGTCGGGTCGCTTACCTGGCCCGCTTTGATCCGTGGAATATATTTCAATCGTCCCAGCTCGCCCCCAGCCTCCGCAGGCCTCTAAGTCAGGAGAACCAGTGGGGATACTGAACGTTACGGCCTTCCATCTATTTGGGGGAAGGGGACTCTTTGGGCCAATTGAAATAGGAATTTAGAGAATCCTTTTGCGTCCGCTTTGTAGGGGTGGGTGGGGGAAGTAGGAACTATCTGGACAAAATGAAATAGAAATTGGGAGCATCGAGTTGCGTCGCTTGTATGCGGGAGATGCCTTGATGGATTTTTGGTGGTTTTAATCGGCTAATGGGGTTAACGATAAAACTGTCACCTCAGTGAGATTAATGAGGCTTTTATTGACCGCTCCTCTTCAGTTGTCGGGTGGAAACTAGGTCAGGAGTGAACGTTGGTGTTATTTATAGCTTTACTTCACGTCACACGATGCTATTTATAGCTTTACTTCAAGTTACACGGTGCCCATCAGTCTTCTCCTACCTCTGCTTTCTGTAAAGACGGTAAACATTGGGACTTTCTGTAAAGACGGTAAACATTGGGACTTTCTGTAAAGACGGTAAACATTGGGACTTTCTGTAAAGACGGTAAACATTGGGACTTTCTGTAAAGACGGTAAACATTGGGACTTTCTGTAAAGACGGTAAACATTGGGACTTTCTGTAAAGACGGTAAACATTGGGACCTTCTGTAAAGACGGTAAACATTGGGACTTTCTGTAAAGACGGTAAACATTGGGACTTTCTGTAAAGACGGTAAACATTGGGACTTTCTGTAAAGACGGTACACATTGGGACTTTCTGTGAAGACGGTAAACATTGGGACCTTCTGTAAAGACGGTAAACATCGGGACTTTCTGTAAAGACGGTAAACATTGGGACTTTCTGCAAAGACGGTAAACATTGGGACTTTCTGTAAAGACGGTAAACATTGGGACTTTCTGTAAAGACGGTAAACATTGGGACCTTCTGTAAAGACGGTAAACATTGGGACTTTCTGTAAAGACGGTAAACATTGGGACCTTCTGTAAAGACGGTAAACATTGGGACTTTCTGTAAAGACGGTAAACATTGGGACCTTCTGTAAAGACGGTAAACATTGGGACCTTCTGTAAAGACGGTAAACATTGGGACTTTCTGTAAAGACGGTAAACATTGGGACTTTCTGTAAAGACGGTAAACATTGGGACCTTCTGTAAAGACGGTAAACATTGGGACTTTCGCTTCTGAAAATCCAGGACATTCCCAGGACAATATGTACAACTTTTTGAAAGAGATGAGGATTTTTAACAAGATTTACATAACGACTGTAAAAGAATCTGAGTGTTAAGGAAACTTCTACATTGAACCGTGATACGCCTTAACTGTCAAACGTTTTTAAAGACTAAGTCGAGACACCGCCCAGAGACCAATCGGTCTTGCATAACCCTCTCTCTGGCTTCTCCACACAAAAAACAACAGCAATTAAGTAGAAGTGCAATGCCAAGGCACTGCATACCCCCATCGCAGGACAAATCGCCTATCTCTCTCTCTCTCTCTCTCTCTCTCTCTCTCTCTCTCTCTCTCTCTCTCTCTCACACACACACACACATACACATACACACACACACAGACACACACATACACGCATACACACATCTAAAAACATGTTCGATCCTTTCTCTTTGAACATCCTGGAGTATTTGGAGAGGTTTCGTTTCTCAAGAGGAAACATAAAAGTCAAAAAGTGGTCAATACAGCTATCGACGTTATGGCAAGTGGACCGGAGGGACTACGAACGGTCGCCGAACGGACTCCAACACAAAAACAAAAGTCAACGGCCTGTCAGTAACTCGGGGGTCTTAAAAGCACTATAGTTCATGGCCTCTTTTAAGTCAAGAATTCAGCGGGATCTTCCAAATCAGCTTTGAAGTGAGATTTTCTCGCATGAAATCCGCTTAGTGAAAATGGGGATAAAGCGCTAAGTTAGTGTGTTCGGAGCCAGCCCACGTCGGCAGAGTCAAGGACGTATGCTCTTCAGGGAAAAAAGCTTGGTTAATGGCGCAGGTCTGTGAGAGTGTCAACATCCTTAGCAAGCTCAGCATTTCTCACGTGCAGGGTTCTCTTTGCCGTCACTGTAGGCATTATAGGCATTATAGGCATTGTAGGCGGTATCGTCAACGTCAGTATTGTAATTGTGAGTGTTAAGCCAGTCCTTAACTGGGCGATGTCGACTACGTAAAGTGTACTTCGCGAAGCTGGCCGGACAAAGCTTTAGCACTGAGTTTTGGGTAAAAAGACTTCGCTAAGTCAACTTAGGGCTCGCTTAAGGACGGGCTCTACTGTCGGCCACGTCAACACCGTTGTTAATATGCACTCAGTCTGTATTGCTTGTATCGGCATGTTGTAGCTTTCTCTTGCTGATTGCCTTCAATGTACAGTGTATTAGGTGGTCGCTATTAGAAAACGTCTCGTTGGGGATCCCCTGGGCACGGTGGTTGCAACAGGCAGGTGGTCGTGTCCGACAGGTGGTCGTGTCCGACAGGTGGTCGTGTCCGACAGGTCGTCGCCGTGGCAGGTTGGAGTCGACCCTAACTCACTTATTGCAAGTTCAAAAGCGTCTTGTCTGAAAATACCCCCTATACGTAGAAACAATTTTCACAACAGAATCTGCAACAAACTGCCAAACAACTGGAGGCAGACAAAGCAACAACACCGCAGATAAGTGACAAAGAAACCAAGAAGCCAGCAACGATGATATATAATTTAACCCAGAATAGCTTCTTGAAGATAAACAATCATATGCTACTTTAAAACTCCGGAAAGGGAGTAGCAAAGACGCTTTTTTGAGACAAGAATTTATTTAGAGACAATTCCCGAAGAAACGGCTTGACCTAAACACCAGACTTCACAACTGACGTCAGCACACACACACACACACACACACACACACACACACACACAAACACACACACACACACACACACACACGCACACACCGAGACACACATACAGGCACGCACTGACACACATTCACACACACACTGACACACCCACACACACACTCACACACACACACTCACACACACACACTCACACACACACACACACACACACACACACACACACACTCACACACACACACACACACACACACACACACACACACACACACACAAACACACACACACACACACACACACCAATTAAACGGCAATAATTTGAGGGTTGAGCAGAGACCCAGCATTTCTTCATGCGGAAATGGAAGCCATTGATTCTGAATAGATCACGATGGAATGAGATATGATGCTACTTCAGGAAGAATAAGCCAGTGTGTTGTGTTGGGTAGGTACTTTTGGTATTACCACGCAGTGATTAACTCTCAAATATCGAGTGACGGGTAGGGCTCCGATTTATTTTAGTCGCCACTTAGGTAGGGGAAGAGCTCCTAATATGGACCGGCTCCTAATTTGGACCACCTCCTGTTATCAATCAATCAATCAATATGAAGCTTATATAGCGCGTATTCCGTGGGTACAGTTCTAAGCGCTTGTCGAAGAGTTGTCAACACAGGACTAACAAAGAAACTAACATCTTCAGACGGACACGAACCCTATCACACACTAGCAAACCCTGGTAAACAAACAACTGTTTAACAACAATGTACACATCAATAGCTAGGTCAAACAAAATAATATTAAGCACAAAGAAAACACCTCTCACAGAGCACAGCACAAGAATGTCTTTTGGAGCACAGCACATCACGTCGAGCATGAAAGTCGCAGCCAGCTACGGGAAGAACTGAGTCTTCAACCTACTCTTGAACGCGTCAAGAGAGGGGCTCTGGCGAAGCTCAAGCGGCAGGGAGTTCCAGACGGAGGGGCCCGCGGAGGGAAATGCACGCTGACCAGCAGATGCGAGTTTCGAGCGAGGGATGTGGAGGCGGAGAGGGTCAGCAGCAGAACGAAGGGGACGGTCGGAGGGCTGGGTGTACAGGTCCAGGGAGGATTGAAGGTACTCGGGAGCAGAGTCGTTGAGACACTTGTAGACCAGAGTGGACAGTTTGTAGGAGATTCGGGTGTTGACAGGGAGCCAGTGCAAGGAGCGAAGTAGGGGGGGTGATGTGGTCTCGCTTCGTCTTCCTCAACGTCAGCCTGGCAGCGGCGTTCTGGACTCGTTGTAGGCCATGAATGGATGAGGCGGGGAGGCCAGCCAGAAGGGAGTTGCAGTAGTCCAGACGACTGAAGATGAGGGAGACAACCAGCTTGACACAGGCGTCGTGGGTGAGGTAGCGACGGATGGAGGCGATGCGTCGTAGGTGGAAAAAGCAGGTCTTGATGATGAAGGAGATGTGTGTCTGCATGGAGAGAGTGGAGTCGAGAAAGACGCCAAGGCTCTTGACAGCAGGGGAGAATGGAACAGTCGCGTCATCCAGCTGGAGGTCGGTCACAGTGAGGGAAGCAATCTTCTGTCGTGTTCCAACGAGAAGGGCCTCCGTCTTCTCACTGTTCAGCTTCAGCTTGTTTTAGAGCGCTCAAAAAGTTTTATTCGCTGTATTCACCCTCTCTGGATAACTTGCACATGTCAAAACAGTTGCAGAAACACAAATCTAAAAACCTTTTTTTCACTTTTGGCAGCGTTCACTCTAAATTTGCCGCCTAAAACGGACTCGTTTCTGTCCACAGCCAAAGCTTTTATCACACAAATATTGCTATATATGACAGCTAAGACCGTATTTGTTACATTTGGAGCAGTGTTGACCCCGAGTTTCTACTGCAAACAAAAAATAATAGCAGAATCTCAAAGTATGTGCGAGTCCCCTAATATGGACCACCTTCAACAAATCGAAGAAAATAAAAGCTAAAGGCTATTTTCATAATTTCATTAAGAAGCTTGCTGGAAATAACCTATAACTATCCCTGGAGATTAAAAAAAACATTACAAAAAGTCTTCTTTTCGTGAAAGTTCATAATTTCACTTATTTTCATTCTGTTTTTGATAAGCTTCTTTAGTTTCCTGGTGTGCTTCAAATAATGCTCTCATCAACCCGAAACAGATAATAATAATAATAAATGAGCATTTATATAGCGCAACATCTTAACTTTACAATTATGCTCTTTGCGCTTGTGGCAAATCTAAAGCATATTTTAATTAGTCTGACTTGTACACTAAGTTGTATCATGTTATTTTGAAGTATAGGGGGCTTTTTACAGTGATTCATGAATGCCGCTTAACTGGTCCATATTAGGCGCCCAGGCGCCATTTGTGATTTTTTCTGTATTTAATTTTTGCTGAATGTCTATCAAAGCTATTTCACTCTAATTAGGCCTAACGGTTAACCTAAGAGAGAAGGACTACCAAACACAAAATGAAACTTCTTCGCAAGAAAACAAGCTAGTTATCAGCATGAAACAAAAAGTGGTCCATATTGGGAGCCCTTCCCCTACCCCACAACGGCGCGGCATCAAGAATTTCATCTAAATTATTTCACTTCCGCGATCATAAAATCTTGAACCCTGTCGCAATTTAGATTTTTCCTCGCCGCTCCTTGACGCAATTTATCAGAAGGCAACGATTAAAATGGTTAGCACCGCGTGGGTGTCAGTAGGGGAAAACTCGTCTAACGCTGCGTGTACCAGTGTGTAACAACCAAGATGACGCGGACTGCCAGTAGGTGGCGCTACGAGTGACAATGCAAATCAGTGACTAAGTACCGAAACGGTCCGAAAGACATCACGACTTCGGTTTCTACCTGAGTACATGTACTATCGCGTTTGTGTCTTGCGCCGGTCCCGGGGAGACATCTCGGTTGAAGGTACATTAAAAAACAACAACTAACCAACCAAACTACAAACCATCTCGACTTTGTGGGTTACGTAGGCTATGTCGGGACTTTATCCCAGCGAAGCTGGAGGTATCCCACGAACGCTATACTGTAATCGACTTGAGAAATTTTCATACCGATAATACATGATAAAGAAGGATTCGTTGTGCCCGATCAGGGGCTACAGTTGGGGATGGAAGTTCACCAAAAATTGGGAACATACTAACTAAAATACGGTGGGTGCAATAGGCGTCCCCATTTTTTTAGCAAACGCCACCCAAGGCCGCTTTGGACGGGTAGAAATTCCGTAGTTTCCAAGTCTATGGATAAAGCTCGCGTAAGAAGATTACGTTACGGTCGAAAGTCTTTGACGTCAATTAATTAATGCATCATGACGTCATGCCTCCCTGTAGTTTTTCTCTCTCGCGCGGTGTGTGTGTGTGTGTGTGTGTGTGTGTGTGTGTGTGTGTTCAGTTTTGGCTCACGTAAGTGTAGCCTATGCGATGCTAATTTTTGTCTGTCTGTGCGTGCGTGCGTGCGTGCGTGCGTGCGTGCGTGCGTGCGTGCGTATGTATGTATGTCTGTGGTAGAAACTTTAACATTTGACTGAACACCGAAATACTAATTTTACCTGGTTATTATTCAAGCAACAGCTTCAAAGTATTGAAGCAATGATCAACATTTCGTCGGCACGTATGTAATTAAAGTGTGTATCCAAAGAAAACGGGTGGTGGTGGTTTTTTTGGGGGTAAAAACACCTGACTGGTTTGTGTCGTGTGTGGTATGTAGACCAGGTCAGGGGTCAAGGTTAGGTCAGATCGCGTGAAGGATTGTGGTATAGATACAGTTATCACCGAGCTGCAGTTCGCCGATTCGGAGAAGACGATTTCACATTGTTCGGTTTCGTAGCTCCAGAAAAATAGATAAAGAAGATACCAAAGGAGAT